>NW_021703772.1:29744305-29923604 GCF_005190385.1 Monodon monoceros | reverse complement strand
GTAACAGTATGCAAAATTCCTAGATATGGTTTCAGATTCCATGTTGAAACTAATTTTTAAGAAACTACCACTTGTCAAGTTTTGGTGTAGAACCAATTACAAATATCTACAATTATTTGGAAAAAACTATTAAAATATCCCTCCATTTTCCAGCTACAAATGTGTACGGCCATATTTTTATCTCCTAACCAGAAAAAAAAAAAAAACCACATATCAGGACACATTGAATGCAGAAGCACATATCTAGCACATCAGACATTAAGATTTGCTAAACAACGTCAAACAATGCTGCTCTCCCCATTATATGTGTTTTTGTTTTAGAAAACAGTTATTTTTCATAAAAAGAACATGTTAACATGCAGTAAATTTGTTATTTTAAAATGAATTAGTATTTTTTTAATTTCTCAGTTTTAACTTCTAATTCAGTAAATATAACTCACATATACAAAATCTCTACCGTGTCCTCGATAATTTTTGAGAGTGCAAAAAAAGTGATTCTCAGGCCAAACACTTGAGAAACACTGATCTAAGGTATGCAAATTAAAGCAAACTTTCTATCAAATTTGCAAAGGCTAAATAATAATAATAATATCTAATATCCAGGGCTGTAAAGATGTAGAGAAACTGTCATTCTCATACACTGCTGAAAGAAAAGTAAACTGACAAAATAATTCTGAAGGAAAATTTGGCAATATACATCAAAAACCTTTTTAAAAAGTGCAAAAGCTTGGGATCAGCAATTCTGCTTCCAGGAATCTATTTGAAGGAAAAATTAAAGACGTGACGGTAATTATTTTACTGAGAGCGCTATATAGCTACAACACTTTACACTTTAATAAATTGGAAATGATTTAAATTCAAGAAAGAATTCAGCTGTGATACATTACAAAACATTTTTAAACAGGTTACAATACTGTACATACAACAGGAACTTACTTTTATATATCTAAAAGAATATGCCAAGATATTAACAAATAGGTATTAATAAGGCTTGGGGTGTTTTAATTTATTACTTTGCTTATCTATATTTTTCCTTTAAGTTTTATTAGTTTTTTTAATTACCAAAAGTCATACACGGTTTAATAACAAATGAAATAATATGAAGCTATAGAAGAAGAAATATCACTCCCATCTCCCCAAAACACATCCTGTCCAATTCCATCCCCCGCCATGGTAGCCAACGTTAACAGACTGATAGTGTACATCCATTCACACTTTAACTATGCTCATACCAGAGAGGCATACATCTATCCATATGATTGATCAATAGATATACTGGTGTCCCTTGTTTGTTCACTTTGCTTATTTTTACAAACACGGGACAGTACAATACCTCGTGGTATTTTTCTACTTGTTAATGTATCATGAGCACATCCAGGTAAAAGATGGAGATTTCATTCATTCTTTTTAATAGCTGCATACTTCATAAAATGTATATGTACCAGAATTTACTCAATTCTGAATTTCCTATAGGTTATAAAGGTTGTTTTCAGATTTTTAATACTGCAAGCAATACTGTAAGCAATGCTGTAGTAAACATCCTGGAACACATATCCTTACATTCTGATATTTTTTTTATCCATAGATAGAGTCCCAAAAGTGAGCTTGCTGGCTATACATATACTTTTAATTAGTATATATTGTTGCATTACTCACCAGCAAAGTATGAGATCCCATATCCTCATCAACAACAGATATACTTTTTGCCAATATGATGGTAACTCATTGTTACTTTAATTTGCGTTTCCTCGTCTGTTACGAGGATTGAGGTTTTCATTTGTTTACTGACCGTTTATATTTCTTCTTCCTCTATTCCCATCCTTTTCCCATTTTTCTATTGCTGTCATATGTCATGCAAATAATTTTTCCTAAAGTTAGAATCACAACTCAACACATTCAAGAATAAATTCCAAGTGAATCAAAGACTTAAATGATCAAAAATAAAAAACAAACTATTAATAGAAAATACAGAATAACTGTATAAACTCGCTATCAGAGAGATTTTCTTGAGTAAGATAAAACTCAAAAGCAACAAAGGAAAGACAGACATCTGACTACATTAAAGTTTTATCTGTAATTTTTTGCTTTTCAATCGTGAACAGGTATTACTTTAAGAATTTTTTTTTTTTTTCAGAAAACTGTCAGCAGGTATTTACAATGCTATCTTATTCCAAAGTCCTGTGATAAGACATGTGGAGAACTTCATTAGACACACAGGGACTGAGCTCAGAGGCACAAAACCAAACACAACTGCTTTTAATACTGCTACTACTACTGCTAGAAGCTATAACTGGAATTCTAAATTCCCAGCTCCTATTTCTTTTGTAACCTGTTCACCAGTCACTGTCCTGTCCAGTAGCATATTTACTTTAAAGCGGTCTACCTAAATACGAATCTTTAATTGACCACTCTGTCCAAGTATTCTTTTACTCCTATTACATGAGAAGGTTATGAAAATAAAACCTTGTGCAATAGGCACCTCTTGTCACATTACACACACATGATATGGTAAAAGAGACGGTAACTCACCTAAATGGGGAAACAGGTCAGTGTCCAGCTGATGTTTTTGGGTGCACAGTTTCACCAGTCTCTGCAGTCGACTTATACAAGAGAAGTGTGGAGAGAAGGCTGTGGCTTTCATAAGGACCCGGTCAGTCCTGGGCGGGTCCACGACGGGAGCCCTACTAGATGGCAGGAGGGGCAGAGGCCTCTTGTGAGACAACTGCCTGGCTTGTGCTATAGTGTGTGGAGTGGGGGCCACTCCCTGCATTGGTAGGCTGGTGTTCTGAGGTTGAGGTGACTTGCAGACTAGACCCTGCGGTGGCGCTGGAGGTTTTAAGGTGGATAAAGGTGACAGGTGGGAGTGCTGCTGCGGAGGCTGCTGCTGAGAAGGTGCAGGAGGGGGACTAAAGTGCTCTTGTCGAACTTTTAAAATCTCTGTCTCTCTCTGGCGCTGCCGATTCTGGGCCAACTTGCTCTGCAACTTCTTTCTCACAGTTGCCCCTTTCTTTAGGTCATCATCTTCCTCGTTGAAAGCAAATGGGTCTTCCAACTCAGTTTCCAGGTAGTGGAGAGGGACCCTTGCCCCCGGTGGAGAGAGGGACATTCCATCCAGTCCATTGGGCATCTTCAAGGCCAACGTGGGCACCGTCAGGCTAAAGGCCATGGTATCCATCTGGTGCCTGACCTTTACCTCATCTATAGGATCATTCTTTTTCTTCCTCTCTTTTTTCGGGATAAAGCCAAGTACCTGCAAGTGGCTGTTGCAGTACCTTTAAAAATACACACATATACAGGAAAATGTTCATGATACATATTAAAAAAGGAGAATAGAAAACTACGTATCATAAAATGTGAATCCTAATATGTTCAAAATGCATGACTATAATAACTCTTTGGCATTCATGGATGTGATTTATACAACTTCCACTACCCTCAAGCAATCCTCAAAGTCTGTGCAATTTTGCTAAAGCAAATATATGAATTGCACATGTGAAGAGGCTGCCAGACAGAAGCAAGTCATTCAAATAGTGAGTGGCCCTGGATAACCAACCACCCAGCTATTGCTTCTCACACCGCTTTGTTATTCTCTATTCATAGCACACAAAGTAGCTCATCAGGAGTCTAAAGGATCACTTAAAATTCTCTTATGGAGAAAAAAATATATGTCCCAATGCCATTCAAGTATTGGAGATTCACAAAGATCTTATGACAGAACACTTCAGAATGTTAAATGTCAAAGAAATGATGCAAATGAACGTATTTACAAAACAGAAACCAACTCACAGACTTAGAGAATGAACTTATGGTTATGGGGGGAGGGGGGAAGGATGGAGGGAAGGGATAGTCAGGGAGTGTGGGATCCACATGTACGCACTGCTGTATTTAAAAAGGATAACCAACAAGGACCTACTGTACAGCACAGGGCACTCTGCTCAGTGTTATGTGGCAGCCTGGATGGGAGGGGAGTCTGGGGGAGAATGGATACCTGTATATGTATGGCTGAGTCGCTTTGCTGTGCACCTGAAACTATCACAACATTGTTAATCGGCTATGCTCCAGTATAAAATAAAAAGTTTAAAAAAAAAGAAAAGAATGTCAAATGTCTACTGTGTGTGTTCTACACACACACACACACACACACACACACACACACACACACACACAAAGAGAGAGAGGGAGAAGGAGAAAATAAAATAATAAAACTAGTTAGTGCGATAATCGATTAAATGAGTTTCTCAATAGCCAGCCACGTGTTAAGTACAAGGATTATCTCCTCTAGCTAGTTTCTACCTGCAGTAGGTACTAAAATAATGCCCTTTATACAGATGAGGAAACTAAATTTTATACAAATTAAATAACTTGCCCAAAGCCACCTATCTGGAAAGTGACAGAGCTGAGACAAACTAAAAATCAAAGCTTGTATAGCACAGGAAACAATATTTAATATCCTGTGATAAACTATAATGGAAAAGACTATGAAGAAGAATGTATATATATGTATAACTGAATCATTGTGCTATACAGCAGAAATTAACACAACATTGTAAATCAACTATACTTCAATTAAAAAAATAGAAAAAAATAAATGTCAAAGCTCACAGAGACTCCATAAGTCTTCAACAATGAGCAGGTTGCTTCTGTAATATAAATGCTATTTTTAAAATACTATGAAGAGACAGAATCCTTCTACATAATGAGAAAGTAGAATGCATGTTATTCCAATAAATTTCACTGAAATCCTGTGAAGGCTTCTAACCAGTAGAAAAGTAGTATTTCCTAAACTGGTATACCTCATGCAGTTCCAAGGTATGTTAACAAGTATGTCATAAAAACAGTATTCCATGCTTAAATAAATTTGGAAAATGCTGGCTTAAACAGAATTAGATAATGATTTCATCATTTGTTTCTGCTAAACAACCTCTCAAAGCATTTTGTATGATAATGTGCATTATACACCAAGGGCAGAAATCTACCCATATAGCATTGCTTCCCAAACATATTTAAAATGGCACCTATTTTATTGCAGCATATTTATGATATCTCCATAGAACACAGTTTGGGGAAAAAGGCAATAAAGTAAATAATGTCAATCCCCAAACTCAATGGGCTGCAACAAAAAACTGTTTTAATGATTGTTAAAAACGCAGATTCACCAAAAATCAGGACACATGGTTTTGTTGGTGTGTCTTAAAAATAAATCTATCAGAGGCACTCTTTAATTTTAAATAGAACTATTAAGAAAAAGCTTTCTGGACAGTAAAGAGACGTTACACTGTGTTTGTGTGTGTGTGTGTGTGTGTGTGCGTGCACGCACACGCGTGTGCCTAGGAGGTTTGAGCTAGGTCTCTTACACACCTTAAACAGAACAGATTCATAAAGCTGCAGCCAACAAGGAAAAGGGTTTCAGGGATAACTGTACTAAGCTTCCCAACAAAGAGTTAATGGTTTTTGTTATTTTCTACTCATTTTCAAATTAACAAAAGGATCAGTACTATTAGTGGGGAGAAGTGAAGTGGGTTTTTTAAATTTAGAAATCAAACTCTTCTGCTCATTTACATGGGCAGCCTGGACTGGTAAATGAGGCTACTATGTACTACATTACCTAATCCAGCGGAGGCAAATCCGCATGTACAGTCCTCCTTCAACTCCACCCTCAACTCCTACTCCAGCCACTGTCACACTATCACAACATTTAGCCTGAACTCTTAAAAACTCTGCCTCTTCTAAAAGGGGAAATTCTTCATAACTAGAATTAGAACAGCTTAGTTATGAACAGCATTTAAAGTAATGCAAATATGAATTTCCAGTCTAAAAGAATACAGGGGACTGACTGCAAATGGGTTGTTTGGAGGGGATGAAAATGTAAAATTAGACTGTGTTGATAGTTGCACACTCCTGTAAATACACTAACAAATACTGAATTGTACACTTCAAATGCGTGACTTGTATGGTATGTGAATTATATCTCAAGTTGTTTTAGAAAAGAATAAATATAGGAAACAAGAAAATTTCTTGGTAAATACATACCATTAAATAAATATATATATAAAATTATACCAAACTTAAATTTAAAATACTATATAAAATAACCAACTTAATATACCCATTTATCTCTAAGCTATCAAGGCTACAGTAATGGGCCTTAGCTTCCCACTGTATATTAGAAAATGGACTTTTCAATTATACCAGTATTTCTACCGAACATAACACTATTCTATCGAAAAGACGGAATCCCATAAGTTAGCACTTATAATACACACCAGGTTAAGTTACACACCAGATATTAAGAAGCTTCCTCTAGCTGACTACCAACCAGATAATTCTGTCAATTAAAAGTCCTTGGGAATTTGTTTTCTAAAACTATACATAAAACCATGTCAAATCCCTAAGTGTCCAAGGAGTAACTGCCTTAACAATGATAAAAGCTTATTTTCAAAAGAATATTAATCTTTTCTACATTGTATCATATAGTACAGTTATAACTATTATATTTATACACAGGTTTAAACATACTATTACATGAATTCAACCTGGGTTTCTTGAGGTAAAATATTACCTCCTACTAATGTCTACTTTAATCTGTTTTCAATCAACCCTACAACAAGAAAAGTAATCATAGCATTTGTGTTCATGTGATTTTGGACCAATTCTGAAAAAATGTAACTTAGCATTTATTAAGCCTAGTTTCTCTTGACACAGCAACACAAAAGTCCTTTCCCTTCTTGTTCTAAAAAAAGAAAATTACTTCAAATATAAAGGTGAAGACGTATGCTTCAGAGAATTAATATTTTGGAGAAATTCAGAGTGACTCTCACTTTACTTCTTGCTGTTAGCTATTAAGATAACACTTGCTTCGACTGAAATAAAAAAAATCCAAGGTTGGCAAAAATTGCAACTGTGTGTGATAAACTAAATTTAAGACAAAATTATAGAAATGTGATTATAATGGATCTTGAAGTAAAAAAGTTAATCCAAGTCCATCCATTCTTCAAGTTAGAAAAGGGCAGCAGTAAGAAATTATTTTCAGTCAGCTAAAACCAACTGGACAGACATGCTTAGCCTAATACCTTGGTACCTTTCTCACCTGAGATTAAAATTTTATTCCTTTCCTAACTAAACAGCTGTTTCTAACTTTCAGGTATTGTAATCTGAAGCCTACAGTGCTCATTAGAAATTCTACGAGAGTATTCCCAAATCACCACATTATACTGTACTCATTTTGGTGGGATATTTATCAACACAAATTATTTATTTCACCCTAAAAGTTTAAAAGTTGCTCACCATGACATATAAAATACACGATTCCTTTTCAAGCAATTTACGTAGGTGACATTCGCTTATATATAGGAACAAAAATAAAGGTTGTATATGTATTTTTTAAAGACAGAAGTAAAAAGTTCAAATTTCTACCTAAAGATAACAAGTATTTGAAACTTTTAGGAAAATAAGCATGCGTCTCTCTGTAATATCCTACAATGATCAGCATGGTTTCTGGAGAACTGAGAATAAAGAGACATGAAAAAAAGAGATTACATGTGAAATCATATAAATTTTCCTAAGAATATGAAAGATGAATAATCAGCATAAGACTCCTTTAAAAATACCTCCACATTTTATTTAACTCAGAAAAATATAAATTCATAATCCTAGTCAAAAAGCCTACTTTACTATGAAAATACAGTTTCTAAATTATAGTAAATATAGTCTATATGGAACCCTTTTTAACCAAAAGAAGTCTGAGAGGAAGTAAATCTGAATGATTCAAGTAATCATTCTTTTGAATAATTCTTTTTCAATAAGTACATACCATTTGCTACCTTTCAAACAAAGATTTAAAAACTCTAAAATTATTATCATTAATTATAACACCTAAGTAGTTCCTATAATTTCTCTCACTTTGGCTGATGAAATTCTAAGTAGAGAAATCAGGAAATACTTTCTAAGGCTGCAAACCAAACACATCAGTGCCAAGACTTCAAGCAAAAAAAATTTTTTTTTAAAATAATCCTAGAAAGTCTATTAAGTAAAAAAGAAGAAAACAAACACTTTTCAAATAATTCCCCAAAGTTACTACTCCATTTCTTAAATATTGCCATCACTCATCTTTAGAACCATTCTAAAGTTTACTTAGATTACCCCCAGAACTCAACATTTAAGTTCATCATATCAAAACACAAACAAACAAAAAAACCCAACTCCCAAGCCTACTAATTAATAATCAAAGATTGCTTCCCACTGTCAGCGCTTACCTGCGGTCCTCTGATTTAGGGATGGGGTTGGTGCAGCGCTGGCTATTATACTTGGCCACATATTCACATTGCTTGAAGGGGGCAGTCTTGTCCTCCAGAACGTGTCTGATACAGAAAGCGTAGCCGTTGAGTCGCCGCTGCTTGCACAGTTTGGGGCTATATGAGCACAAGGGCTTATTGTCAACCTCAGAGAAGTGTATATGTTTCCCTTCATACATCACGTGACTCTATTCCTTGTGAACATCAGCTAAAAGACCACCACAAAAAAAGAAACCCAAATGATAAATCAGAGAGTATAATGCAGATTTAAGTTGAGAATTTCACTGAGGGACTTCTGCCCCACAGCCATACCTGATTTTAAATCTTCTGCACCATAGCAATGTTAAGAGAACCCCAAGGATACCACAGTTTGGAATGCTGCAGAATCAAGATGAAGCAGATTGTCTACAAAAATATCAAAAGGCCTAGTTAACAAAGAGAAATAAGCAAAGCTTGCTCATCTGGGAAGTAAAATACTAGGATATCACCCTTCCTAACTGGATGGATTCTTCATTGTAATCCAACATCTCAATATTGAATTCAAATAGTAAGACACATTATAAAATATTAAGTTGCCCTACCACTCCAAATTGAACTAAATAATTTTTGCTTTGGTTAAGTTTTGTAAATAACTCAAAGCAGCAGGGCTCTTCCACCAAACTAATGTCATAAGGTGGCAAGTCACTTTTTCACTACTGATGGTTGCATGCTATGCCTATTTTCAGAACCCAGGTCTCTTTAAAATGACAATGGAATGAGCTCATAGACCCAAAACTTCCCCCAGAACTTCTACATTTTTTGATATGTTGGCAAAATATTTAGCAGCTTATAACAAATGTTTCTATAAACTGCAAAAAAAGAACAAATTCCTGTTTTAAAAAGTCATTTTCCCTCTAATATTCCCCCCTACCTATCCCATCCAGACTGTAAATTTCTTGAGTCCAAAGACTATTCACCACATTTCCACCATTCAGTTGAGTGCTCTGCAGCACACTGTGCTATAGTATAATTATCATGGCTTATGAGTCTTTGGAGGTTTAAGAAGAAAACAGAAGGAAGCAATCACACAATAGTCACTATCTCTCTACACACAAAAGGTCCAGCAGTAACATTTATGTACCATAACACCATATAGTCTGCAATGAAACTGAAACAACTAATCTGTCACACCAGGACATAGGGGGCTGCTGTGGTCTAACCCAGGGATCCCCAACCCCCAGGCCGTGGACCCGTGACGGAACCCGCGGCCCAGCAGGTGGGCAGCCGGGAGCGAGCGATGCTGCATCTGCCACTCCCCATTGCTCCCCATCGCCCACATGACCACCTGAACTATCAACCCCACCACCCCGCTGGTCCGTAGAAAAATTGTCTTCCACGAAACTGGTCCCGGGTGCCAAAAAGGGTGGGGACCACTGGTCTAACCCACCTTCTCCACATTCCAGAAGTCACCCAGACAGCTGATGAACAGCTTAGATACCAGCTACAGAGAAACTCAAGAAACACTCTCTCACTTCCAAAACTAAATATGAAACTCCTTACACCAGTGAATGACAAGATACATAAATCCTTGAAGAGTCAGAAGATAAGTCTGCTCAAGTCTGATTATCTGCCAAGGTAACTACAGTATTCACCTTGAGACAAATCATTTAACCTCAGTTTTCTCATCTGTAAAATAGGGATAATATTAGTAGCTATGTTATCAGGTTGCTCTAAGGATCCAATGATAAAAGCACGCAACACGCGAAGTACCATGCCTTGTATAAGTTAAGCACTGAAGAAATACAAGTTATTACTCATAAATGTTCTTATTATCACTACATTTTACCTGCTGATGATAAAGGTAGAGAATTTGTATTACCTTTGAGAAGCATTACACTTACTTTAGCAAAAAAAAGAAAAATCTGAAACATTAGCCTGGTTAATAAAAATCACATTTATTACTGAGTAAACCTAATCATACATCAATGTAAAACAAAAATAATAGCTTTCCCTTTTCACTTTATCAGGAGGCAAGGAAGAAAAGTTGGACTAAAAATTTAAATTTAGCTGCCCCGAAGGTCTGGATGTTCAGGACAGGAAATTATTTCAAAGCAAACCCATGCTGTTTCATTTTTACACCCTCTCTTTGGCCTGCTCATCCACCTGGCAAACATAAATTTTTCATGAATTAGTCCAAGTAAATCTACATGAACTTCAGGAAATAAATAGGCTGGAAATAAGTGACTGAAAAAAGTAACTGCCATTATGAAAACAGTAGCCTATATATGTATGAGAATATTTTATAAATCATATGAAGGGTTAACGTTCACTTTTTACTGACATATTCTATCTAGGTGACATCATATCTATCAAGATTGATGATTCCCCCTGTCTTTCCAATGTTTATGCATCTTCTATTTTCCTATTTGCATTGGCTAGAACTACTGGAACAATGTTAGTAATAGCAACCACTGGTACTCCTAACTTTAAGTGAGAACTGCTTCGAGTCAATGGCAGCAATAATGCTGACTCCTGTGTGATGTTAAAGAAGTATAAAGAAATTCCTACTTTATTAAAAGTTGTTTCTTTTTTAAAAAAACCTCAGAATTGATGGTTAATTTTTACTGAATTCTTTCCCAGCTTCTAGGGAAATGGTCATTTTTCTCTTTTGTACTTTTAAAAATATGTACTAAAAATATTTAGTATTTAGTATTTCCTGATACTGTACTCTTCTTACACTCCTGGGATGAAAGCAACTTGGTCATCATGCATTATTCTTCTAATGTCTGGCTGAGTTACATTTGCTAATATTGAGGATTTCTGATTTTTGTATTTTGAGAATGTCTAGAGTTTTTTTGTGTGCTTTGGCAGAATTAGGTGTTAATATTTTAAAAAACAATTTATAGAATCTATGTTCCTGAACAGTTAAAAAGCATTGTAGTTATAATGTTACTTAGAAAGTTGCCTGGGCCTACTAGTGTTTTGTGCAGATCAGGTTTTCAAGTTTATCTGCATACAATTTAGCAATGTGACCTCTTACGTTTAAATTTCTAAATATCTGTGACTTATTCTCGTATTCTGTGTATGTCCATACACATACGTGATATTTGTGCTTTCTCCTTTTGTTCATGATTGGGCTCAACAGGAGTTTATCTGTTTAATATTTTTACCAATATCCTCCCCCCAAAAACAAAAACAAAACAAAACAAAAACCTCTTGGATTTATCAGCACCTCCATGTATTTTCTAATTCATCAATTTCTGCTTTTATATGTTCATTCTTTCTGCTTTCTTTCCATTTATTTTATTATTTTGTTAACTTCTTGGGCTGAATTCTTTTATTTTCATGCTTTTCTTGCTTAGTAATTTGTTTACATCTATGAACTTTCCTGAGTACTGTTTTAATCATATCCCATAGGTACTAATACACAGAATTCTGATTATCAATACTTTCTAGTTGATTTGGATTTTATTTTTTTATTTCTCCTTTGACCCAAGAGTTATTTAATTTTTTCAGATGGTAGAGTTTTATGCTTCCCTTTGTTTTAGTGCTAGTTAAGAACAAGGAGCATTGGGAATTCCCTGGCGGTCCAGTGGTTAGGACTCCGTGCTTCCACTGCCGGGGGGCCCAGGTCCAATCCCTGGTCAGGGAATTAAGATCCCACAAAAAAAAAAAAAAAAAAAAGGAGCATACTGGTGTCTGAGTGATTCTCTGGGCCCAACAAAGGAACCAAGTTTCCAGAGCTCTGAAGACAAGGGGTAACACCCCAAAATATGGACTTATTTTCCACTCCACCTTCAATGGCCTAGCAGCTGCCAAGAACAAAGGCTGCATCTCCAGACACCTAGCAAACGAACGCAGTACTGCTTCATGAATTGATTGCTTCTCTGAGGTGCCCACAAGCGTATTTGGGGAGAAGCTTCACAAATACGTCGAGGAACGGCTGTCTTATGAGACTGGAGAGATTCCACAAAAGAATGGATGTCATGAAGGAGGCAATGGTTCAGGCAGAGAATAGCTGCTGAGATTACAAGGAAGGGGGAGAAACAGAAGAAACACTTGAAAAAGGAAAAGAGAAACAGCTGGCTGCAACTGCCCTCACACCTTGAGAAAACAGCAGGAGTGTAGAGGAATGTGAGGAAGGACAACGGTGCTGAGACCTTGCTGAGAGCCCAGAGAGCTGACTGCAGCACACACCCATCCCCTGGGCAAGTCCTCGGCTGCCTCCCAGGAGCGTAAGACCCCAAATGAAGAAAAGCAAAAGCCCCAGTAGGCTCCTCAGGAGAATGGAATGGAAGACCCACCTCTTTCTCCAAACCCAAGAAAAAGAAATCAAGAAGCTGGTTAGCAGTGACCTTGAAGAGACAGCTAGCAGTGGAAGTCTTCCCAAGAGGAAGAAATTGTTCCCCAAAGAGGAACAAGTTAGTGACCCTGAAGTCAGAAACAAAAGTGCCCCCAAGAAAAAGAGGAAATTCTCTTCCAAGGAGCAGCCACTCAGCAGTGGACCCTTAGAGTTTGCTGGCAGCAAGAATAGCAGCTCTAAGGAAAAGTTCTAAAAGCTATCCCAGGAAGATCGGAATGGACACTTCCCTGGTGGGTCATAACCCACGGAGATATTTCTCAACCCATCCCCTATATCCTAATAAAAACAAATTCACAAGGAAAAAAGAAAAAGAAGGAGCATAATCTGCATATATTTCTGATTTTGGATTTGACTGAGTTTTTATTTGGGGACTAAGATATTCCTGGGAAAGAGTATTCGTTGTTTCCAGGGTATGTTGTTAGTTGTATCATATATCATGCTATTAACATTCACTATGTTATTACTTATTTCGTTTGCTTTCTCTATCTACCAAGAGCTGGAAGAGATGAATCAAAATCTCCTACTATCATCTTATTTGTTTCTCCTTGTATTTATTTTATAAATTTTAAAGCTGTATTATTTGATACAGAGATTCATGATCACTAGACTGTCACTCTTTATCATTAGGAAATGTAACTCAATTGATGCTTTTTGTCTTGAATTCAACCTTGTCTGACACTAATACCTGGGCTCCATTTTTTTGGATGTGAACTTGCTGGTTAAGTCTTTGCCCATCATTTTACTCTCAGGTTTTCTGAGGCACTGTTTTAGATCACAGGTCAGCAAACACTGGCTTATAAGACAAATTTGGCCCGCTGCCTGTTTTTGTAAATAAAGTTTTATTGGAAGGCTGTCCTGTTCATTCATTTACACATTGTATATGACTGCTTTCATGCTGTAACAGTAGAACTAGTAGTTGTACCACAAAGCCTAAAATATTTACTAAATTATTATTTGTTGGTCCCATTTTTAGATGCATCTCTTAACAGGTTTGACTTTTTTGCTCCAATCTGAGTCATTTTCTTTTAATAAATGAGTTCATCCAATTAATAATTTTGTATTTACTTACATGACAAATGTTTCATCTTAATTTTATTACCTTATTTTTTGTATTGTTTTTAGCTTTCAATTCTATCTTTTTATTACGTATTTCACTATACAGTCTATTTTCTTGGAAGATTTATAGTCTGTGTCCTTTAAATAACATTTCTTTACTCCAAACTAAGAAAATTAGTATATTTAGCATTATTGTGATTAATCTCATGTTATGAATGAGAAAAATTTCCATTTTTGTTAACTACCTACCCATTCCAACTCAGTGTTTCTTCCTTAGATTATTATTTCTACATTGCTATAGCTTATGACATTTTACTGTTTGTCCTACATTTAAAATTATTCGATGCTAATCACTACTCTTTTAACTTCGTTTTCAATTCATTTCTTGATTCAATAGTTTATAAAATAGTTACTTCCCTTTTCCACATTCCCCACCAAGGACTGACTGACTTATGGAAAATAAGCCATGGTTTTTGTTTAAAAATATATGTCAACTGAAATTATACTTAAACTATAGCTTGCCTGGACATAAAGTCTTGGATCATATTTTTTTCTTTTTTGTCTATTGACTTTGTATAATTTTTTTCCATGTCTCCTAGAATGAAAAAGCCTGAGGCCAGCATCTTTTATCGGAGGTTTGATTTTTTTCCCCCCACTTTAACCTAACAATAAAAGTCTTTATGGGAATTCCCTGGCGATCCAGTGGTTAGGACTCAGCACTCTCACTGCCGGGGCCAGGGTTCAATCCCTGGTCAGGGTATTAAGATCCCATAAGCCACGTGGTGTGGCCAAAAATTTAAAAAAAAATTTTTTTTAAGTCTCTATATTTAAATACTAGAAGCCATTCTAGAATTTCATTTTTTATTGTGGGAAACTCTTCCTTAGTATCTTGAATTTTTTTTCTACTTCATTTATTCTATTGTATCCTTCAGGGGTACCAATTATTGGTATGCTAGATTTACTGTCTTCCATATCTGTCTCTGTCTCTAGTCTTTATTTTTCGTTTATTTATTTATTTGCGGTATGCGGGCCTCTCACTGTTGTGGCCTCTCCCATTGCGAAGCACAGGTTCCGGACGCGCAGGCTCAGCGGCCATGGCTCACAGGCCTAGCCGCTCCGCGGCATGTGGGATCTTCCCAGACCAGGGCACGAACCCGTGTCCCCTGCATCGGCAGGTGGACTCTCAACCACTGAGCCACCAGGGAAGCCCTCTAGTCTTTATTTTTACTTTTTCCATTTTGGATTGTTCAAATTTCTCAAGCTCACCTCCATTATCATCAGCTATAGTGTATATGTGCTGCTTTGAAAGTGACCTTCATTTCTACAATGACTATATTTTCCTCTTTTATTTCATACCCTGGTTCCCTGAGCTCACTCTTATATCTTATTTATTTCTTGAGCTTTTGTATCTCATCTTTAAACTCCTGTTTCAGAGGAGCCATGTCTCGCCCCCAACTCTGCACACCACCTCCCAGCATAAGGAACTATTTATTCATAATTTTCACTTTCTCTGTTCTTTCTGAAAATGATCATCTCCAACACTCCTCCCTTAAGGCTTGACTCAATGTTGGATTAGTCTCCCCAACTCGCAGGGGCCCACATGGCATAGATGAGGGGATGATAATTTAGGCTTTATTTTTGTTCAGTTGACCAGATCAGCAGCTATATGGCTGCATGCTGCCAGTTTCTCCTCTACTCTCAACTTCTTGCAAAAATAGTATGACTCTACGGTTTGTTATTCAACCCCACCTCTCCTGCTACTCAGGGAGCACAATGTATATACCAACTTTGACATTCCTAGTAAGGGGATCACTAGTTTCGTCCTCATGGTGCGTCACCTACTTGGGAGGAAGCTGCTCCCCCCACTTTGCTTGAGTTCTACAGAGGAAATCATCCTCTCCTTGCATCCTCTCTTGCCCTGGTTCCATTCCCACTGCACTTAAATAGCACTAATTCATATATTCTGATTACAAGGTTTTTTTTAGTTATCAAAGATTGAGTTTTTCTTCTGTTTCTGATTCTCCTTATTCTTTTTAGTTGGTTTAGAGAACAGAGATGTCAGTATTCTGACATCATTAACCAGAAGTATCTTCTAAAATTCTGTATAGTAAAATGTACCAAAATAAAATCAAAATCATAAAACAAATTATCTAATTTTTACAACAAACATATTCCTTACGTTATTTTCCGTTTATTTTAAAGAATCAACATGTTATTAAAGAAGTTACTAAACTTGATTCATTTTCACTATGTCAAATCCATGTGATTCTAGCTTTAATGACAAGTATTTATTTATTAAACACTGATGGCAAGTCCATCATTTTCGGAGAAGCTATAGAGGATATTAATAGTAAAAGACATAATTTTTTCCCTGAAAAGATTATAATCTATGCAATGAGAGGCACTCAATAGAAAGGAAGTGAATAACTGGAGGACTTCACCCAGAGCTCTGAGCACCCAGGCGCCTCTGGTCTCACTAAGCCCAAGGATAGGCCCTCTGTCCAGAGCAATGGATGTCTTCCTCTTTGTGCCCCCTCCTCCAGCCAGCCCTAGCCTCAGAACACAGCTCAGTTGTCACCACATGCAGATTCCCTAAGGCTGAGTTAGTTACATGCTCCTCTGAGGTACTCTGTGCAGTTCCCTGTTATAACCCTTATCACATTCTACTTTAATTGCCTGTTCTTCCGTTGTCTTCCCTCTTAGGAAATAAGCTCCTAGAGGGATAAACAGTTTTCTGTTCATCATTATATCCCAGAGCTTAGCATAGTGCCCAGAAGTTAATAGCTGCTCAATAAGTACATGCTGCCTACATAAATAGCTTGTGTAGTACCTCAATTCTAGGTTGTCTACCCAAAACAGATTACTAGGTTCACCCACCAATCATTAATTTTTAAAAATCACTAAATTGGTACTTCAGACAGTCTACACAATAATTTCTAATAGCCATAGCCATATACCAAGAGAAAGTATAATTTAGAAGCTTTAAATTTTTTGAATATTGCAGTACATCTGAGGTAACACCAAACGTTTCATCAAACATATTCACATAATTTGCTACCCAATGTCTATCTGGCAAATAATGTTTTTTAAAACAATGTAAGGGGCTTCCCTGGTGGCACAGTGTTTGAGAATTTGCCTGCTAATGCAGGGGACACGGGTTCAAGCCCTGGTCTGGAAGGATCCCACATGCCGCGGAGCAACTGGGCCCGTGAGCCACAGCTACTGAGCCTGCGCGTCTGGAGCCTGTGCTCCGCAACAAGAGAGGCCGCGATAGTGAGGGGCCCACGCGCCACGATGAAGAGTGGCCCCCGCTTGCCACAACTAGAGAAAGCCCTCACACAGAAACGAAGACCCAACACAGCAAAAATAAATTAATTAATTTATAAACTCCTACCCCCAACATCTTCTGAATTAAAATCTACCTATTCAACTTCCTCCTAACTCTAAGAATTCATTAATCTAACCAACTGCTCTCTTTCAGCATTTGCCACAAGGTGCCAAAGCTCTTGCTAATGACCTCTATGCCATTAAAAATGGGTGTTTAATTGCAATATCTTATAAACAACTTCTCTTCAACCTTAGTTTTTTTTACATCTACCTGTTATTTTTTTTCTATTAATATTTCTTTGATTTTTAACGTATTAAAGTCCTACTAAAAGCCAACTTTCCATCTCCTTTTTGAACAATCACCTACCTGTTCTCCATTTTCAAATCCCTCTTTTAAAAGCCCAATTCAGGGACTTCCCTGGTGGCGCAGTGGTTAAGAATCCACCTGCCAATGCAGGGGACACAGGTTCAATCCCTGGTCCAGGAAGATCCCACATGCCGCAGAGCAGCTAAGCCACTGCGCCACAACTACTGAGCCTGCGCTCTAGAGCCCGACAGCCACAACCACTGAAGCCCACATGCCCTAGAGCAACTACTGAGCCCGAGTGCCTAGAGCCCATGCTCAGCAACAAGGGAAGCCACCGCAGTGAGAAGCCTGTGCACCACAACGAAGAAGAGTATCGCTGCTCGCCGCAACTAGAGAAAGCTTGCACGTAGCAACAAAGACCCAATGCAGACAAAAATAAATTAAATTAATAAAAAAAAATTTTAAGCCCAATTTAATCTTTATACTTATATTTTCAATTCCTTAATGTATTCAAACTCACTTTATATACCATAAAAGGAAAGAATGTTGGGGGACGATGGCCCTCTGCTTTGAAATCTAACTTCCTTCTTAATGAGTATTATTTAATATCAAAACCACTTTGTCTATAGGGACTTCCCTGGCAGTCCAGTGGTTAAGACTGCACTCCCAATGCAGGCGGCACTGGTTCGACCCCTGGCTGGAGAACTAAGATCCTGCATGCCGCATGGCATGGCCAAAAAAAATCACTTTGTCTGTAAACTGGCAACAACTATTCATCTGGTCTTCTCTACATTAACAGGTTTTTCCTTTTAAATTAAAAAAGAAATCATCACAAAAGCGCTAAGGTAGATCTCAGGGGAAGAAGAAAAAAACTATATATTTTTCATTTTTTACGTCTAGCCTCCCACCACTTAAGTTCTTTACCCCTACTCCACCAAAGATGAAGTTCACACGGCCTTCACTCATTGACATTCATTGTAAGATAAAATAAGAGATGAAACACATAATTTATAAAGTCCACATGATCTTAATCAAATGTCTTACAGACCCTAATATTTAAATACAATCCCACTGAATAATCCACTTAGAACTATACCTAAGCTCTACCTTTTAATACACGATGAATATCACTAAAAAAAAATCCTAACCAGACTAAATTTATCACAGCTATAGTACATACTATATTCAGCTGTGGAAATAACTTGTTTAGATTTAGAATACAAACAGATCTATGCTCCCTTAAAGAAGAGAATTAAGGTAATTAAGCACTTAAGAGCAGCAGTAGAATATACACTCATTAATTATTACCAAAAAAGCAAAAATAACTTATTACTGAGAATAGACCCACAGAAAGAATACTTTCACAGCAAACATATCCATACACTGAAATTCAAGAGAAGGAAATATGGATAGGTGTAAAACAAAACAAAAAAATCCTTCTTGATATTACATGCTGAGTTTATTGAAAAATAAATTCCTTTCCAGTTTCTTTCTTCTGCAAAAACGGAGGAATAAGACATTAGCAGGGAGAAAAGTAAGAAAGGTAAGCTTTTTTTTTTTTCCTGAAGTCCCTGTTTATATTTTTTTTTAAACATCTTTATTGGAGTATAATTGCTTTAGAGTGGTGTGTTAGTTTCTGCTTTATAACAAAGTGAATCAGTTATACATATACATATGTTCCCATATCTCTTCCCTCTTGTGGAGACAAAAGACCTGTATGCAGAAAATTATAAGATACTGATGAAAGAAATTAAAGATGATACAAATAGATGGAGAGATATACCATGTTCTTGGATTGGAAGAATCAACATTGTGAAAAAGACTCTACTACCCAAAGCAATCTACAGATCCAATGCAATCCCTATCAAACTACCACTGGCATTTTTTACAGAACTAGAACAAAAAAATTCACAATTTGTATGGAAACACAAGACTCCGAATAACCAAAGCAATCTTGAGAATGAAAAATGGAGTTGGAGGAATCAGGCTCCCTGACTTCAGACTATACTACAAAGCTACAGTAATCAAGACAGTATGGTACTGGCACAAAAACAGAAAGATAGATCAATGGAACAGCATAGAAAGCCCAGAGATAAACCCATGCACATATGGTCACCTTATCTTTGATAAAGGAGGCAAGAATGTACAGTGGAGAAAAGAGCCTCTTCAATAAGTGGTGCTGGGAAAACTGGACAGGTACATGTAAAAGTATGAAATTAGAACACTCCCTAACACCATACACAAAAATAAACTCAAAATGGATTAAAGACCTAAATGTAAGGCCAGACACTATAATACTCTTAGAGGAAAACATAGGCAGAACACTCTATGACATAAATCACAGCAAGATCCTTTCTGACCCACCTCCTAGAGAAATGGAAATAAAAACAAACAAATGGGACCTAGTGAAACTTAAAGCTTTTGCACAGCAAAGGAAACCATAAACAAGACCAAAAGACAACCCTCAGAATGGGAGAAAATATTTGCAAATGAAGCAACTGACAAAGGATTAATCTCCAAAATTTACAAGCAGCTCATGCAGCTCAATAACAAAAAAACAAACAACCCAATCCAAAAATGGGCAGAAGACCTAAATAGACATTTCTCCAAAGATAAGCTTTTAACAAAAAAAGCAACCTACAGCCCTTTCGGTCTTCCAACAGCAACCATAAACCAATCTGCAAAAATTTGAACATTATTCTCTTTGGGACTGCCACTGTATCACCTCCATGTGGAATCTCTGCATGTCATTACTGTTCTTTTGAGTCTCAAGTTTCAGAAGCACGTTCATTTCACTGCCACAGCATTTTCCCCTAATTGCCATCTGTAATTTAATATTCTACCCCCTTTTAAGAGCCTGGACCTACAACATACCTTACAATTTTTTCTAATCCAACATGAACCTAAATTCTCAGAATGTTAGTTTTCTAATATATTTAATACAAACGAAAAGAATTTTTACTTATCCCAGATCATATAAAGTCTTAAAAAGCATGTCCCCCCTACTTTAAGCTTTTTTTGAAATGAATTTTAATTCAACTTCATGGAGCATAAAAATGTGATACTAAACAGATTATTATTATTATTGATTTTTTTAAAAACCAGCAATATCCCACATATCAATGTGAAAAGTAGTAAAATTAGACTCAGAAATGATAAAAATCTATGAACTGATGTGATTCAAAGAGATCAGTGAGAAAAACTGCCTATCACCCCAAAATATAAACAATATTCAACATGAAGTTCAAACTTCAACATAAAGTTCAAACAGAAATAATAAAAATCTATCAACAGATGTGATTCAAAGAGAAAGATCAGTGAGAAAAACTGCCTATCACCCCAAAATATAAATATTCAACATGAAGTTCAAACTAGAATATTTAAAAATAAATTGCTTATTGAATGTCTATTATGTGCCAAACACCGTGCTCAAACAGCATTGTACAAATAAGTTTGCACTGTGAATTTTAATTAAAATGGCCTTTATGCTAGTCGAATTCTTTACCTAATTTACTAGAAAGGTAAGGATAGCTCATGCAGCAGTTAAGAGCACTTACTGGCTTTAGTGGGCATCAGAGATGGTGCTTCAATCTGGCTCTGCTAATTACTGGGTGTCTGACCTTGGGCAAGTTATTTAGGTTTCAGTTTTCTCAGTTGTAAAGAAAGGATTACAATGGTATGCACCTCATTGAGTCACTGAGGAGAATTAAATTAGGTATTTCATGTGCATGGTACCTAGCACATACTAATCACTTAATGCTAAGTACTATTAGAAGCAGTAAGTAGTAGTTTATTGGTATTATTTTAATCAAAGACCTGAAGGGCTGAAATGCAGTCTCCAGCTGCTGCTGGTTTTCTGAATGGTACAACATAATTCTCGGTTAAGTCAGGTCCTCCCACCTTCTTGAGGCTAGGGTAACAGAATCCACTGAGACCTGTTTTCTATAATCCATATTAAAAATCTAATATTAAAATATCTTCTACATTCTACAGAACATCTATATTTCTGGTGTTCTTAGGATGACAATACTAGCAGAATGAGCAGTGTTTGATTGGGTTACAGCATTTATTAGCTCCAGTTAACAATCCTTTACAACAAATGCTTTCTGAGTTTCTATCCATGCCACAGTCACTCTCAATTGTTACAGAAACCCTATATTGCAGGACAAGAAGAAAGAAAAATTAAGTTGTAGTTACAGTCCTCAAAGTTCTTTTGTTCTAAGAAATCTGAAACCAATGGCCTCTTTGTTGCTAAATTCCAGGTCCACCTTTCCATCCTTATCTCACTTGACCTCTCTGCGGCACCTGACACTTTCTCTTTCTCGAAAACTCTCTTTCTGGCCGCTCAGTCATGGCTTCTCTTGACCCCAGACTTAAATGTCAATGTTCCCCAAGATGCTCTTAATCTTGTTTTATAGGGATCCAAGATGAAATGCCTACATGGGCCACAGGGGTGGGCCATGGCCGGACTTTGGCAAACTTTGCTTATCTAAAGGCAGCAGACTCAAACCAGTTCCAACAAATTGTCGCGATTAAAACACACAGGCGCGCGTGGACCCAAGGGTTCCAGATCTTCCAATTTTTCAAAGACAAAAATCCAAATTTTCCCACAAAATCTTTTCCACGTCAGCAGCTCATTTAAACTGTTGAAATACAAGATGCGTGACCTTGAGCAAGTTATTTTACAAATCTGTTTCCTCATCTATAACGTGTCAATGATAAATTCACACACAAAGAGTGAATGTCAGACAAAACATTTTTACAGGCTTTCATTTTAATGTCTGCTCTACATCTACCCCAAGATTAGATTATTCCAAGTTTCAAGCAAATGTATAAAACTGTGAATAGGCATAAATGCATTTTACTGGAGAAGGGGCCAGAAAGATCATCAGATTCCCAAAAAAGACTAAGAACCACTGACTAAACCAAATTTTTCTAATTCTACAACTTCAGCTGTTATCTATACGAGGATGGTTCCCAAATCTACATCCCGTCAACCTATGAAGACCGCTTTTTACCTCCGTAACAGCCTCTCCACTGACTTCTCTCCATCTCCACTGCCACCTCGTTAGTCCAAACCTTCAATCTCTTCTCAGCAGCTGTCTCACTTGCCCTCCTTCGTTCCACTTTTTGTACAATTCAAATCTTCTAAAATGCAAATAATTTATTTGGCCAAAGGCCTACATAAATGTAAAATGAATCCAAATCCCCTGGCCTAAGTACAAACTCCTTAGGACCTGGTGAGGCTGACCACTCCCTCTCCCATTATAGATTCCTACTCCCCCAATTCCTACAATTTGCAATACAGAATACTCCTTTGTCCTTAGGCATTTATTAGTACTTGCAGGTCCCACCTCCTGGAATGCCCTTCTAACTCCTCCCATTCGCTCAGGGCAGAAATCCCCCCCTGGAAAATGCTAACTGCTTGCCCCTAGGACAGAATAAGTAGGTTTCCTTCCTCCAGGCTAAACTATCCCTCACCATTCAAAGATGTAAATGTCAGCTTTATTTTTCTTCTCCACTAGACTAAAAACTCCTCAAGGGCAGACAATGTGTCTTTTTATTACAAGGCCCAGGGCTACCACTAAAGAAGCTAATCTGTTAAATGAATGAAACACCACTGGCTTCAGCAAATCCTACCCATCACCTCAGATAAACATCCTACCCTCCCAAGGTGAGCCTACCAAAGCCACAGACTACTCAGCCCTTCAAAGCCATGCAACACACACAGCTGCAGGCAGATAACTTCTAGAGTTTAAAAGGAGCTAGAAGTAAACCCACCTTCTCTGCCCACTGGTGTACTTACCACTCCTTTACATTTACCAACTCACAGAGTTCAACGACAGAGACGAGGCTAACATCAAGCTACTGAAACTTTCTATGAATATACTGCTGATTTTTACTGGCACAAAAATATTTATTTGCCCCATGAAAGTAATTATTATATCGTATCTGTACTCAAATATGTATTAGTATTAATATATGCTGAGTCAAGCACTCATTCACAGTGAAAAATTCACATCGAGAATATTAAAAAATCTTTAAAGGAAAATATTATATAAAGGTCACTCGCCCGGCACCACTTTAAAGGCTTTATGTGCAATTCCTCATTTAATCATCACAGCAACCCTATGAAAAGTGTTATCACCCCCTTTCACAGATGAATAAACTGAGACTTAATGAGAGTAATTTACCCAAGTTACATAGGTAGAATTCAAAGCCAATTTGTCTCCACAGCCCAAGCTTTTAAGCAATACAAAACTATACAACACTGTTAAATGGAAGATCCTGAAATTATGCGGTATGCACATACAATCACAAAATAGGGAAAAACACACACACACACAACAAAATGTTAACAATGGTTATCTCCTGAATGGGATGAATATGAGCAAATATTACCTTTAGTCAGAAAAATAGCAAACAAACGAGAAACAGTATAGACGGTGCTAATAGAAAAGTAGAGTGGGCTAGGGGAATTAGGAGCCAAGCACGTGGGCTATCTCATCTAATCTTTACAACAAAAAGAAGTTATTTCTGTTCTATAGATAAAGGCTGAGAACCTGCCCAGTGGAAGAACTGGGATCAGAACCCAAGGCCCAGCCCAAATACGGCTGACGGCAGGATACTATGCTACAAATAAAATGCAACCAAAAAGCTGTCTTAAAACCAAGTCACATTCTGGGAAAGAATCAGAACCAAGTAGCCTGGCATCTTAAGTGCAAGGAGGGGAAAAAAGGGAGACCTAAGGTTTTCATTTTAAGCTGATCAAAAGTAACTCTTCAAGTGTCCCCAAAAAGCCAGGACCAGCCATTACAGTCAGGGTTCTGGAACAAACTCATACCTAAAGGAAGTGGGGAGGAGACTCCACTGCTGTTTGTTTTGCAAAGCACAGAGTCACATTAGCATAAGTTAAATGGACTTGGATGGGACACCATTGTATAGGCAGTGGAGTGTCTCCACTGGGGACAATTTGCTGCCTCCACCCCAGTCTCACCAATTCATCCATTGTTTACAAGTTACCAGGTGTGTGTGGGGAGACACGGAGTGCTACCTGTCTCAGAATATTGCTGTTAACTGTATTCACATACA
The DNA here is from genome assembly GCF_005190385.1 of Monodon monoceros. Classification (NCBI taxonomy): domain Eukaryota; kingdom Metazoa; phylum Chordata; class Mammalia; order Artiodactyla; family Monodontidae; genus Monodon; species Monodon monoceros. The sequence continues at coordinate 29,899,189 of NW_021703772.1, read as the reverse complement.
AATATCTCTCATTATCAATAACTACTGTTCCAAAGCTGGATAGTGAGAGCTACTAACCCTGGGGAAACATTTCAGGTAAGAATGAATGGATCAGCATTTTTTTTTTTGAAATGACATGTTTAATTTTGGGTGCTCTGACTTGGAAATTTTTAAATCCATCTAAACTATAATTTCATTTCTCTAAAAATAGTACTAACATTACTCACTGAGAAAAATGGTTGGGGTAGGGTATACAAATTTCCTTACACAATCTTTTGGAGGAAAGAAAATGATTACTTCAGACTTATAAATGAAAATTAAACATCTGTTTTTGAAACTAAATATTTAATAGTGAAAAAGTATATTACCTCAGCAACTTAAAATTCATTCAATTTTGCCTTGAAAGTCTTTTCTTAGTTTCACATACAATGTATTTGAAAACCACCATTCCTTCAAAAATAAAGTAGCCCATGGGGTGATTAGATCAGGAAAGATGTGTAGGCCAGGGAGTTCAAAACTTTTGGGATTTGTTCATATACAGATTTTGAAAGTCTGGGAATATGACGCCAACAATATACCTTAAAAATATCAAATTATGAGGCAAAGAGATTTTTTTAAACCTTAAAATGTCCTAAGAGACTCAGACTGATTTCTTCCACCCAATATGCTCCAAAAATAAGGACAAGCTATAACAGAAGTAATAATTTTGGGTACACAGTATATGAAAACATCAAAATCAATAAGCAATTTCAATTAATAAAGTTAAACAACCATTAAATGTAATTTGCATTTTTGTAAGAAATCCATACAATCTCAAATATCAAGCCTTTCTTAAGTAAAATACTAAATGGCTGGATGGCTGTCATTGTGGAGAAACAGAAGGAGTTTTATTTTAGGCAGACAAAAGGAAAAGAAGACACACTTACTAAGAATCACAGAAGGAATCTCACTTCCACGCCTAACAGAAGTCAGCACTGACCAAGTCCTGGGTTACCCCTTGCCCTCTGCAAGTACCACCTTGTCCGTGGGTAACAGTGTTCTGGGTGGGTGGGGGAGGAGGGATGAGCGGTCAGAATGTGGAACACTTCTGCCAGCCAACTCCAGCCTGCTACCAGGCAGGACACACATACCTACACACAACCTCCTGTCCTAGGTCTGCTAAAAAAAAGCTGGGAAGAAAAGGGCGAATGAAAGAGGAAAAATCACCTCTCCAAACATGCCCACGCTGGGGGCTGGGAGTGGGGGGCAGGGCACATTAACATTTCGACTTCCACACTAAAGAACACCAGGAGGTTAAGTGTAGCCACAGGAAACATCCCATCCCCGAAAACCAGGAAATCTAGATTTGGAAATTTAAGTTTTCGATTTCTTTTTCTTTTTCTTTTTTTTTTAACTTTCAAAACTCACGGCACCAAAATATAGCTAAAATTGGATCCGTTTAAACATAGAGAGAAAAAAAAAAACCCATACCCAAACCACACCGTGTCAGCTATGTTCTGTCCCCCGAGGACTCTTCCACAGACCCTTGTGAGTTGTGGCAATAACAAGTTTCCTTAAAATGCCCATTTTTCTATTTCTAGGGTTGAACCTAAGAGTATCACAGAAATCCAAATAGCTGTTATCAGAATAAATAAACGACTGATCCTTAAACTGCAGACTTTGTTTCAGGAGCTGCCCTGCCCACCTCCGCTCCCTCCTCATTCTTAATGCTTCCCAGCAAGGTCCGTCCTGAGAACCTGGGTCTCCCTCTTGGGTCCCGTCCCCGCGCTTGTTTTCCCGGACATTGACCAAATAGGACAGGAAACTCCTCCATCTGGGGGCTGCTCGAGACATCCAGCCCCCTCTCACTGACAGGCTCCTCACCGCTCCCTACCTCTTTCCCTCAGCAAGGCTGTCCAGAAAAGGGGGCTCGAGACCCAAAGGAGCCAGGGATGGGAGGAGGGTGGGTGCTCAATCTGAACATAACACCCCCGGATTCCGGGGTGAGGGCTAAAAAAGCGATTAGGAAAGCCTGCCCCGTAGAAATACCACCTGAATTTACCTCCTCCCTTCCCACTGCAACAAGCCCAGTCACTAACTAATAAGCTAAGACAAATCCCTGGAAAAACTTTTGCAAACGGGCCGAGCGGGCCCTCTCCCCAGCCGGGGGGCTCCCGGGGAAGTGGCTGGAGTCTGCAGCCCTGGAAGGGCTCGCCGGGGAGCGGGCGAGGGGTGCAGGGGCGGAGTACCTTCCACGGACAGGAACTGGCAAAGAGTTTCAAAATAGCCGAGTGCTCTCCCCCACGCCCTCGGGGGTCGCGAGCGCTAGGACCGGGGCTCCCCGAAAGGAGACCAGCCCCCAATTTGGGCCTAAAAGGAAACTTTCCGGGCCGCGGCTGCACCTGACTCTTCACCACCCCTTCACCCCACCCCACGCCCGCCAGGCCGCCCGCCCCGCCCCGGCCTGCCCGCCCGGAGCGCAGAGGAGGGGGAGAAATAAATTCAACTATTACCGGAATCGGGGGTGGGGGGCGTCGGCGAGAGAGCGGGGGAGGGGGGCGGCTGGGCGCCCATTCCCCGCTCCTAGGCCCTGACGCCCCGGTCCCGGCCGCCCGGGCCTGCCGCCCCGCGGGGGAGCCTTCCGGGACCCCGCGCAAGATTCGGCCCAGCAGCGCCGCCGTCCCGCCCGGAGGCCCCGGGAGACCCGAAGGGGCGCGGGGAGGCCCGGGGTGCGGGGGCAGGGCGCGGCCGCTGCGGCGCCCGCCGGCCCGAGGCCTAACCGGCGCCCCCACCCCCACCCCGGCCCGCGCAGGCCGCGCCGCTCGCCCCGCTCCGGCCCCGGCTGCACCCCCGCCCGGCGGCCTGCCGTCGTCAACCGTGGGCGCCCCCCAGGCCCCCGAGTCCCCAGCCCCCGCCACCTCGGCGCCGGCCCCTCTCACCCTTTCATTCTCTGCTCGGGGCCTGGCGCGAGCCGGCGAATCCCCGGCCTCACGTAAGCGCGCTCGCCGCCCGCCCTGCCTGCGCGGCCCAGCCCGCCGCCCTACGGGAGCCCGGGGATGTGGGCCGGGCCTGGGGCCGCCTCTGCTTACCTTTCAGCTGCTTTTTTTTTTTTCTCCTTCCCCCCTTTTCCCTCGGCTGGTCTGACAGATCAGAGTGAGAGGCGCTGGCAATGGACTAGGAAGCTCGGCCGCCGCTGCTACTGCTCCCCCCTGGGCTCCGGCGAGAGCCTTTCCCTGTCAAGCAAGAGGGGTGAGGATCATATTTTTATTTTGGAAACTAAAAAGTACTCCCAGGGTCGGTGATTATTAAGGGGAAATCCCTGAATATACTCTCCAGCCAAGAAGGCAGGGCTGCCGGAGCTGCACAAGAAGAGGCAGCAGCCTCCTACAGCACCACTACAGGCACTGCGAGGACATAACACCAGAGAGCAGCTCCTCTGCCCTCCGAAACGACAACTTTCCTACCATCTTGGAGGCAGAGGAAAGGGGGGCCGGGGGGAAAAGTGCACCCGCTCCCGGTAAAGTACAAATTTCGACTTCTCATCTCTGAAAAAAAGTCCACACCGGCCGTCTACACCGGCGCCTGGGGGAAAAAGCGGGGAAGAAACTGGGGGTGCTTGAGAAACGTTTGCATTTGCACCAGGGGGAAAAATGTTTCTGCATCTTCTGATGGCAAGAAATCTTTACAAGACACAGGTTTTCCGGTGATTATTGTTTTCTATTTTCTGTTTAATTTTTTCCATGTTCGTGAGAGTGGTGTTTGAATTTTTTTTCAGGCTAATAATGATTTTTTTTTTTTCCGTTACAGATCTAAGTTCTGGGTCTGGTGGTCAGTTTATAAATTTGGACTTCAAGAGACTTCCTAGCCACTTTATTTGTCTACTTATTTATACGTTTTTGTATTGATATACAGAGAGATTTATATGTTTCCTCATGTATAAAAATTTGTGTTATATATTTCCCTCCAAACTGAGATTGCTGGAATACAGTTGTAAAGGGATGGCTTTTGTCTCCTTTTCTCAAAGCAATGTAAATAAAACCTATTGACTGTCCAGAAGGGCAAGATATAGCTGTTTATTTTTCACAGTGCAAATTAAGGCAGAGATCACTGGGGGCATAAATACAACTTAAGTATAACTGACCACCTTTATAGAAATAATCCTAATGCTGTTATGATCTGCCCATGAAGAAATGTTACTGTAAAACTGAAAACAAATTTTAAAGACAGCTTTAGATTTTCTCTAAGTACAATTGCTTATTTAGAATTATGTACAGGCATTTTATTTTAATTTAGATCCTTTAAGGTTTAGACCTTTGGTGCATTACATATGTTGCTGTCCACTTTCTGTGGCACAGAATTGAGAAATGTGTCTATTGTTGTTAGAGTTGAAATGCTCAGAATTTCTAATGTGCTGCCAAACTGTGTGAAGTGCTTTTAATATATTGCAATGGATGTCATGAATCTACTTTTTTCCAATAAGCAAAGCTTAGTAGATAGATGGGAACAAAGTCACACAGTACAGAGCTAACACAGAGGTGAGGGAGAGAAGGGTGCTGCCCACTTGCAGCAATTCCCATAGAACTCTTACTGGAGAAGAACAAATTGCAGAGATATTTTGCTGTTTTTATGAAGAAAGAAAAGAATACTAGAAAATGAACAAAAAGTCTTTTTGTATGTTCTACAGGGAATGATGAATCTTGTACAAAGAGTTATTTTTCTGATGCAGGTTGGCTGACACAGTGGGAATGAATTTGTAATAGTAGTGCCTTGCATCAGTAGAATATTTATTTTTAATTGGGGTATAGTTACTTTACAATGTTGTGTTTCTGCTGTACAGTGAAGTGAATCAGCTATGTGTATACCTATATCCCCTCTTTTTTGGCTTTCCTTCCCATTTAGGTCACCACAGAGTATTGAGTAGAGTTCCCTGTGTAGAGTTCTCATTAGTTATCTGTTTTATACATATTAGTGTATAAATGTCAATCCCAATCTCCCAGTTCATCCCACCCCACCCCCCTTACCCCTTTGGTGTCCATACGTTTGTTCTCTATGTCTGTGTCTCTATTTCTGCCTTGCAAACAGGTTCGTCTGTACCATTTTTCTAGATTCCACATGTATGCGTTAATATACGATATTTGTTTTCCTCTTTCGACTTACTTCACTCTGTATGACAGTCTCTAGGTCCATCCAGGACTCTACAAATGACCCAATTTAGTTCCTTTTTATGGCTGAGTAATATTCCATTGTATGTATGTACCACGTCTTCTTTATCCATTCATCTGTCGATGGACTCAGTAGAATATTTAATTTCTTTCATTTAAAATTTATTACAAAGCATTTAGAAATAACTGATGACTCAGTTTAAAATGTTTTTTGAGCTTCCAAATTTACAAATTCCCATAATGTTAAAATGAGTTCAGATAATGCATGTAACAGATATTTACTGTTTTCATGCTGACCCCCACCTTTATCATCTATATTTGAATACAGTACCTGAATAGTCTGGGTTTTCTTTTGCAGTAATTTTCCCTTACTCTTTGCTAGAAAAATCTAAAGTAATTAAAGTAAAATTAACTGATTCTTATCGTCTCAGAAACCTCAGTTATGAAGTTGTGTTCTATTTAGTTATTTTTTTAACGTTTGGAAATCAAACACTTCGGTCACAACAAGGAAATCCGTTCCCTTAATGAAGAAATCTAGTGGACTTGAAAAACGTGTTTTTGAGCAACTTGTTTCTTATATGTGACATGACATGACTTTGTAGATATGCTTTGAATTTTTCAAGAAATTAAGATGTGTTTGCCTTAAGCTGACTGCACCCTTTTATGCAATCCCTCTTGTGACCAACAGGCTTGTTTGTGTGATGTCCATCAGGGGATAGGGATATGGTGCATAATCTTAGCATTTCAGCGTCTTTCTCTTTATAAAGCTTGACTTGTACAGGGCTGTGATCCATGATGTTTATCCACCAGCTGAGCTAAATAGCCCAGACTTGGGGAATTACAGCCCCAAGAAGAAGAAATCCTGCTAGGTTTGTAACATTGGTGAATTTGATTGGTCAGTGTTTATTTCACTTGATAATTGAACTCATTTCCGGTGTTATTTCTAATTCCTAGAAACTACAGGTGCTGACAAAACTACTGACATAATTAACCTTAAATAAACGTATTTTGCCCAATAAAATTCCCAATACTGTACTCAAATTTGGCTAACATTGAGCCCCTAATACATCTTGGTAAACCTTGCTGGACACTTTTATGTATGTGCTCTGGTTTAATTCCCCCAAGGGCTCCAAAAAGTATTATTTTTCTTTCCCTTCTCCCCTCCTTCTCCTCCTTTCCACTTCTTTCTTCTTTTAAATACAGTTGGGATAATCGTCTTCAATTTCAAGGAATGTAGACGTTCTTGGCCCTAAGGCTTTCAATAAGATTCCAAATCCTTTAGCTCTGTAGTTTCTGAGGTGCCTTCCACAGCTCTATACGCTATATCTGGAAATGCTAAGTTTCTGCCATTTACTCTTTGCCAAAAACAAAACTGAGTAGCCGGCAGCTGGAGCCCCTTCATTCACCAGTGGCAACCAGCGGCTTATTTCACCTTCATGAAGTCTAGTACCTAAGTCTATCCATTGTTTTGAGACAAATATATATTTGTCAATTGAAATGCACTGTGTTTAAGAGAGATTTCCTTCCTGATCCTGAAAGGGAGCAGTACATGTAATGCACTAGCATAATTAGAAATGTTACCTATGTTGTAAAGTTATGGTATTTTCTGAAAGATCTAGTCAGTGGATGTAGTGACCTGGAGCCATGAATGCCAGAGTTTTACCTATGTGATACTTAGAGCAGTAGTGTCTTTTATTTATTCTGTTATTATGCCTTAATTTCACCAGTAGCTTGTTTTGGCCTTTAGTTGAAATAGGAGACACTTGCCTTAATATTTTTACTATTATAAACTTTAATTGATGTGCCTTTTGGTATTAATGATTTTAATTTTGTAAAAATTGACCACCTTATTGTGAACACTATGGTGAAGAAAATACCACCTAGGGAATTCCCTGGTGGTCCAATGGTTAGGACTCCACACTCTCACTGGCAAGGGCCCAGGTTCAATCCCTGCTCCGGAAACTAAGATCCCACAAGCCGCAGGGTGTGGCCAAAAGAAAAGAAAAGAAAATACAACCTATATCCTTAAAAGAGCTCATTCACAGATTGTGTGGATTTAAAGTGAAAGATTTATGCATGTTTAATATATTAGATGTTTTTAAGCAATAAAGCCATGTCTTTATTGGCGAATGTTTTGCTGACAGGATCACCAAGTGTTTAAAAAGACACTGACAGCAGACATGATTATACAAATTTAGTGGGGGGGTTTGGGGAGAGTAGGGGTGTGATTATAAACCTTCCCTAATCACAGAAATGTTTTTTTCTAACATTTCTAAAGGCAAACTCTGAAGTGATACCGAGAGGTCCCTACTAGTTTGAAAACTTCCAAGGAGGTGAAAAGAAGTGTGTGTACAGAGCCTAGAAGTTTTCAAACATCATACTATTATGATGGCCATAAATGTACATTTTTTTCACTCTAAGCATTTCTGTTTTGGAAACATTTGTTGGTAATGTTTCTATCTAAAACAAAGATTTTAGTTTTATTGTGGTTACTGTGCCCTGAAGAAAATGTTTCTGAGACAAGCATTGTATTTGGGAGACATCCACATCATAGCTTTAGGTTATTCGAATATGAAATTTCTATAATATAGATGCAACTATAGTCAAAACACACATGATCAGGTAATCTCCAAGTTCTGACACCTACCCAGGGGCACTGAGGCCTGGGGACTACTACCTAATGCCAAGCCAGAAACCAAGAAAGTCTTTTTTTTTTTTTAAATCCCCATAAGGGGCAAAAGATATCCTCCAAAAACCAAATGGTCACTGGCAGCAGCAGGGGCAAGTTTCCCTGCCTTCTCGTCACGCTGCAAGCAGAGGATGTGCCATCGCCTTGGCCATAGCATTCTTGGGCCGTTTTATTGACTCCTTACCTTACACTGAGGAAAAAAAACACCTCTCCAACTGAAGTCGTTTTTAAAGTAATGGTTAGTAAAAACACCCCAAAGCAGTATTAAAGATTGGATTTGGGCAGAATTATAAGTGTTAGTCAACTTTTTCTATAATTCATAATGAGAAAACTGTGTCCCAGAGGTGGTGGTTAGCTAAAACATTGTAGTAAGAAGAGAAATCCATAGAGTCCTCGGAATGATACGCAGAGATCAACACAAAGGTGACTGTTCATTTCTGCTAGGTTCCTGGTTAAGCAAGCTTTGTAGACCCGCTGGGAACTTAACCACTATTTCCATGGGAAAATAAACCCCAGGTTCCAAATAACTAGCTCACAGTGATATTCTGGGACACAGCCCTTTAATAAGTTTGGACTTCCTGTTCTATAATAACTTTGCCATATATTTGTTACAGGCTGCCAGAATTCAATCGTAAGGGAAAAGGGGGAAATCCTCTCATTCAGTTAGGGTAAGGAATAACTATTTAACACAATTTAAACAGCTTGATTTAAATTCATGTAAGGAAGATTATCAAAGATACAATATGGTGAGGCCAGTTGTAGTACACCAGGAAGAGGAAAAGACCTCAGTGAAAAATAAAAATTGTACTGTTAACCGTATATACTGGTGTTTCTGTTTTATACATACCTGGGTGCTGTATGGTCTTACAGTAGGTATTTGCATTTTGTTTTATTCTTAAGGAAAACCAGAAGGAGAAAGAAATGAGGGCACAGAAGTAGATAAGATTCTACTAAAAATTACCCAACCTAGCCTCCTCCTATTAGGCTGAGGCTGTTTTTGCCCCACAGAGCAAGCCACGGCCATTCTTGTGATGCCTCTGTTCTTCTCACCTCTGCCAGGTAAATCCCGCTCTGCGCTGAGGACTTGTTCAAAATCTTGTTCCTGAAGCCTTCTGGTGCCAACCTGAGTGTACAGTGACCTTATTCTTACTTTAATGCCTTGAGTTGTTTTCTAGGATTTTTTTTTTCCCCACATGCGTTCCTTTTGTGCAGGAGGAGCTGTAATGGTTTAAGAGCTTAATCTCCAGTCCAGGCCATCTGGTTTAGAAACTTGGCTCCACCATTTTCCTTGGTAGTGTGACCCTGGGCAAGTACTTAACCTCTAAGGAATAAGAACAGTACCTACCTCATTGCATTGTTTGAGGATTACAGGTCATAGTGCATGTAAGGCACAAGGCGGGTCTTAGTGCCGTGTAAAGCTCAGCTGCTCTCTCTGGGTGCTTGCCAGTAAACACCTTGCACGCAGTACATCCCAAGGTCAGGGAGTACTGCTTTGTTTGTGTTGTGTTTTGTTTTTAAACACTACCAAGACAGTGGACTTAGCACTAGTCACAAGTTGAATTAATTCAATACAGAAAAAGATAGAAGACTATGATTATGCCATACCAAATACCTACAAAAACAATCCATTTTTTTTTCCGGATATTTTTGAATACCCAGATAGTTGACAGTCAGTAGCAAAGATTTTTAAGTTTAGCTGAGATTTGGGTGTCCTTCAGACTCAATCAAGATCTTAAAGAATATAAAAGGAGGACTTCCCTGGTGGCGCAGTGATTAAGAATCTGCCTGCCAATGCAGGGGACACAGGTTCGAGCCCTGGTCCAGGAAGATACCACATGCCAAGGAGCAACTAAGCCCGTGCGCCACAGCTACTGAGCTTGCGCTCTAGAGCCTGCAACGCACAACTACTGAACCGTGTGCCACAACTACAGAAGCTCACACGCCTAGAGCCAGTGCTCCGCAACGAGAAGCCACTGCAATGAGAAGCCTGCGCACTGCAACAAAGAGTAGCCCCTGCTCAGAGCAACTAGAGAAAAGCGTGTGTGCAACAACGAAGACCCAACGCAGCCAAAAATAAAATGTAAATAAACAGATAAATTATATATATATATATATATAAAATGAGATACAGGAAGAGTACATATAAAACATATATCAAGAGAAATATTGTTACCAGTTAATGCCTTTTCATTAGCCGTTCTAAAGAGAGAGATGCATTTAAATTTCAATATGAGATATTGGAGAAGACTTTTCTGACAATAAGGCATAAAAAGGTTTACGAAATATCTTCAAAGCAAGTCATCCTGGGACTTCCCTGGTGGTGCAGTGGTTAAGAATCCGCCTGCCAATGCAGGGGACACGAGTTCAAGCCCTGGTCCGGAAAGATCCCACATGCCACAGATCGACTAAGCCTGTGCGCCACAACTCCTGAGCCTGCACTCTAGAGCTCGTGAGCCACAACTACTGAGCCCATGTGCCACAACTACTGAAGCCCACACGCCTAGAGCTGTGCACCACAACAAAGAAAAGCCACCACAAGGAGAAGCCCACACCGCAACAAAGAGTAGCCCCTGCTCACCACAACTAGAGAAAGCCCATGTGCGTCAAGACCCAATGCAGCCATAAATAAATAAATAAATAAAAATTTTTAAAGAGTCATACCACAAAGGGAATAGTAGGTGTTTGACACATTTAATGTTTCCAATGAACTGTTTGATAGGGCAGGTACTAGTTTATTGTTTTAAAATGCAGTGTTAAGTAGTAGACAAAGTGTGGGGTTTAGATCAGAAAACCATGTGTGAATTCCAGAGCTAATATTTATTTACTAACTGTACAAACTAAGGCAGTTTCCCTAGACCCTCAAACCTCAGTGCCCTCATTCTCAACACAATTGCTTGAATAAGATGATTTATAGAACCATATGTAGTATACTATATGACATATAACAGCCACTCCACAACTGTCCATTTCCATTTTTTGTTGCTGAATTCATAGAAAGTGCCTAGAATTAAGGCAGGACTTTAATTAGAAAACTATAAAAAGGGGTCATGCTCTAGAAGCAATTTCTCAAGTACTGAAGAACAAATATCAAATTAATTAGAACCCTATTTACATATTTACTACTTTTTTGCATGATTTGTGTGAGATTTCTCTGTTTGGTTAGTTACTAGTGCTCTTGAGAAAATGATTAATTATTTTTAAAAAATATGATCAAACTGTATATTTTCACAGTAAGAACAGGCTCAGCCAACACAAAACCACAAGCATTTATTCACTCAGCCTTATGCCAGACAGCTATGCATTTCCCTGGCACTTGGCTCTAACAGAAAATGATTATGGGGTCTTCTTATTCAGGGTACTGGGTGATACAGTGGTGAGAGACCTCATCTCAACTCTGGCATAGAGTCTTTACAAGAGGGAACTTAAATCAGTTTGGCAGCTTATGACCTACTAAAAAGAGTAGAGTGATATAGAATAGAAAATACCCAAAGTCATTGCAGTCGAAGTATTAGTTCACAAAAAATTTCAGTTATAGATACATATATGTATATTTTTATGGTGGGTTAAGGACAAAAGGTTGAAGAGATACTGCTATATCTTATGAGGCTGACGTTCGTAGCGTCCTGCAGTGGTTAAGTAGTGAGCAAGACAGGCGGTCCCTGTCCTCATTGGCTTTACAGTCTAGGTACAGGATAAGGGTCTGAAGTGCCCTGGTTGAACACTAGAAGGAAGGTGAGGCCAGAGAGGAACTTGGAGACCACTGTGCTTAAAAATATTTTAAGTTTTTTTTTTTTTTCCGACTCCCGGCCAAGCTGGACGCATCTGTGGTAAATGTGCTGGCTGATGAGAACATTTGAGCCTGGATAGGTTATCTCATCAAAATACAGCTTGTCCATGCAGTTTAGCTGGCTGTACCTCAAAGACACGAAGGAATGGTTGTATGGTCAGAGAGAACCTGGAAACACTAGGTCTTCTTCGCTGGTAAAAATAAACTGAAGAGGCTTGTAATTCAAGTCAATGAAGGAAGTAGATCAGCTGAACATTAAATTGTTTACCTACAAGTCAAAGATAACTTGCATCTCCAGTGGTTGAGAGCAGTGGTTGAGAGTCTGCCTGCCGATGCAGGGGACACGGGTTCGTGCCCCGGTCCGGGAAGATCCCACATGCCACAGAGCGGCTGGGCCCGTGAGCCATGGCCGCTGAGCCTGCGCGTCCGGAGCCTGTGGTCCGCAACGGGAGAGGCCACAACAGTGAGAGGCCCGCGTACCGCAGAAAAAAAAAAAAAAAAAGAATTTGTTGCAAAGGTTAACTCCCGAGTTGGTTAACCTTCTCAGCAGGGTATTTATTGAATGCTCAATGGTTATGGTACTCGGTTAGGCTCTGCAGGGAAGTAAAAGAAAATATAATACACAGTTGTGCACAGGGAGTTTATGATCTACTTGCAAGGTAAATGACATTTGGGAAGCCCTTGGAGAACAATCAAGGGCTCAGTAGGGAACAAAAGGGGCAGAGTAAGAGAAGCCTGCCTTGGGTTATTGTGGGAGATCCGGCCCTGACTCAGTAGCCGAGGGACCCCTGGCTGCTCTCAGAACTGTGAGCCTCTCCCACTCTTAAAACCAATGAGAGTACGTGTATAGATTCAAGAAGATCTGTGGACGTCTCTAGCACAGTCCTGGCACATAGGAGATACTAGATCAGTGTTTGTTGAATTTAAATGGAGAGAATTTTTATTTACCTGGACAGAGAAAATGGCATTTGGTAAAGCAGGAGTGAGCATGTCTCAACAGAAGGTGTGTGTGGAAAAATGGAGGAAAAGACAGCAGTAGGGTAGCGCCCAGTTAAGAGGACTTTGAGAGCCAAGCTGAAAAGTTCAAACAGATGTAACAGGCAAGATGTTCTGGACTTCCCTGGTGGTCCAATAGTTAAGACTCCATGCTCCCAATGCAGGGGGCCTGGGTTTGATCCCTAGTCAGGGAACTAGATCCCACATGCTGCAACTAATTCCTGCGTGCCGCAACTAAAGATCCCGCATGCTGCAACTGAAAAAGATCCCACATGCTGCAACTAAGACCCAGCACAGCCAAACAAATAAATAAATAAAAGTTTTTTAAAAAAAGATCTGCTATTTAATTATTCAAGGAGTACCTGTGAATCATTTATACTGTGCTAGGCACAGTGGTTAGGATATTAGGGAAACAGCAGTCCCTGCCCTCAAGTGTCTTACGTCTGGCAAGAAAGGAAAGAATTATTGTTTGGGGGATGTTTTATTTTTATACAGATCCTACTTTTTAGAATATAAGCTGTGGGGCTTCCCTGGTGGCGCAGTGGTTGAGAGTCCGCCTGCCGATGCAGGGGACACGGGTTCGTGCCCTGGTCCTGGAGGATCCCACATGCCGCGGAGCGGCTGGGCCCGTGAGCCATGGCCGCTGAGCCTGCGCGTCCAGAGCCTGTGCTCCGCAACGGGAGAGGCCACAACAGTGAGAGGCCCGCGTACCGCAAAAAAAAAAAAAAAAAATATATATATATATATATATAAACTGTTAAGGCGAGGGGTTTTTTTGTTTGGGTTTTATTTATTTATTTGGCTGTGTGGGTCTTAGTTGCGGCATGCAGTATCTAGTTCCTTGACCAGGGATCGAACCCAGGCCCCCTGTGTTGGGAGTGTGGAGTCTTAACCGCTGGACAGCCAGGGAAGTCCCAAGGCTAGGGGTTTTGTCCTTTTTTTTTTTTTTTCTTCTTGAGCTATTTTGTTGACTTAGCATCTAGAAGAATGCCTAGCACAAACTATGCCCCATAAATATTTGAATTAATGAATATTTGAGATTTTGAATTTTTAAGCAGTACAATCTCTTTGAGATTGTTAGATAATCACGATATGGCTTCTGGATAGGTTAAATGAGAAAGGTTCTAAGGAAGCAAGTATGGACTTTCTGTTGTCAATCTCAGTACAGGTCCAAGACGATTAGTAAAATATCTGTACAATTTTAATTATGTCAATAACCTTTGAGCATTATATTCCATTTGACCATGTTATAGTTCAGTTAAAAATATCTGGGATTGGTGTTAAGTATTCTTGGCATATTTCCGTTGTACATTCTTTTTTTTTTTTTTGACCACACTGTGCAGCTTGCGGGATCTTAGTTCCCTGACCAGGGATCGAACCCACGCCCTTGGCAGTGAAAGCTCAGAGTCCTAACCACTGGACCGCCAGGGAATTCCCCAATTGTTGTACATTCTTCATTGGTAAAAACACTTAAAATGTATGTTCTATTTTTGTTTATGTATTTATTTTCTGTATACTCTACTTTTAAATGGCTAATGTCACTTAATATTGAACACTTGACAGGCTAATAAATACAATATAAGAGAATCACCCGAAGTAAAAGGCAAACATACAAGAGGGAAAAAGTATGGCTTTCATTAAAGCCTTTTGTGTGGAAACGCTCAAGCATATTTGAGCAAATGTCTTGGAGTATTCCCTTCCCCCATTTTGTAGGACGTAATCAATTATACCATCTGCTCCTCCAGGTAACTTGGCAGCTGTTAATTAACTAACATTGTTCCCTGAGTTTTGCTGTCACCATAGATGGTTCCAGAACATAAGAACCAAAGATTTGTCAGAATAGCTTTCATACTACAAGTTTCCTTTAAATTAGACGAGAAAAAAAAAATCAATATTGACCAACTGGGAAGAATTAAATAAATATTTACATAGTCATAAATCATTTCAGTTTTCTCAGAGCTTATTACCATGATGTTTTATATATCTAAATGTTTTAGGTGTGCACAGCAAGAGCAGTTAAGTAATTTAATACCAACACAATTTATACTTCAAATTGGGAAAGAGTGGATCATCTCGGTTTGTGGTAAGATACACAGATGCTTCCTGTTGCTCCGTCCAGAATGATGTTAACATTAACCTCAGAGGAGGCCGTTAAGCCAGCCTTGAGCTAAATGTTAGGCACTATGTTTCTCTCTATGGAGGAAGGAGGGAAGAATTACGTTACCTAAAATGTATGAGCAGCAAAGTCAGAGTACTTCATGCAGTGATAAATTATCACTCAATCTCTACAGGATGTGTCCAGTTCTCTGAAATGAAGCTAAGAAAAAGATTATAGGGAAAGGAGACGCATGATACCATTCTTAGAAAACTGATGTAAATACTCCATGCAGGTCTTTTGCCCTTTTTTTCTCTACTGGAAGGGCATTTCTATCTTGTCTGAATCAAACTGTTCAAACAGTGTTTTTTGCTTCCCTCCCTCTGTCTTGACTTGAATTCAGGAAACTTCTGAAATGTTGATTTTTTTAAGTTGTTGAAAGGATTTTGTGTATTTATAGTTTTACATGCCAACTCCTTAATTTGAAATAATAGTAAAAAGCAAATATCAAAGCAACAACCACAAAAGCGTCCACAATATACTAAGTTGTCTAATTTTTCATTTTTGGATTGCATCCATTAATAGTATTTGTTTTCATTAATCTATACTGTTGCATCAAAGCCATTACAATGTTGAAGCATACTGAGTCTTCCAAAACACAATAACTCTTCCAAAATTTAGCCATCTTAAAGGAAAATAGAAAAGACAAACAGTAAGCAACACAACTGTTACTATTTCAGCTAAGAATCCTAAAGCACACTACAAATGCTTTTCGTGTTACCTAATAACTGGAAAAACATTCTAGAAGTGAATTGCTTAAGATTACATAGAGTTGCCTGATTCTATAGAGGAATAACTTTGGGTATGTTCTGTAATCTTTGTTGTTGTTAACTAAATTACAGACTTTATTCTGATTTTGCACTAATGCATCCACTCTTTATTCTTTATTTCTGATATTCTGATTTTGCACTAATGTCCTTTTTCTGCTTCAGGTACTCAGTCTGTTCTTGTCTTTCATGACCTCCACCCTTTTGAACAGTACCAGTTATTATTTTTTTTAAACATCTTTATTAGAGTATAACTGCTTTACAATGGTGTGGCAGTCAGTTATCTTGTAGAATGTCTCTCAGTTTGGGTTTCTCTGATATTTCCTCATGATTAGATGAGGGAATGTATTTTTGGCAAGAAAATGTCAGACGTCATATGTCCTTTTCAGAGCATCCTATCAGGGAGCACATGATGTTGACCTGTGTTACGACTGGTTGTATAGTTTTGTGCTGCTGCTGTGACACGTCCCCTCAGACCTGGCACCGTAGAACAACACCCAGCTTTTTGTGTGTGTGTGTGGTACGTGGGCCTCTCACTGTTGTGGCCTCTCCCGTTGCGGAGCACAGGCTCCGGACGCGCAGGCTCAGCGGCCATGGCTCACGGGCCCAGCCGCTCTGCGGCATGTGGGATCTTCCCGGACCGGGGCACGAACCCGCGTCCGCTGCATCGGCAGGCGGACTCTCAACCACTGCGCCACCAGGGAAGCCCAACACCCAGCTTCTTATCTCACAGTTTCTGCAGCTTAGAGGGCCAAGCTGAGTGCAGCTGGGCTCCCCGCTCAGGGTCTCCCAAGGCCAACATCGAGGTGTCAGCTGGGCTGTGTCCTCAGCTGGAGCTTGTGGTCCTCCAGCTCATTCATGTTGTTGGCAGAATTCAGGATGGACTGTTTTCTTGCGGGTTGGCAGCAGGAATCACTCTCAGTTCCTAGAAGCCATTCTCAAATTCTCACTGGTGGCTTCTCCATTTACAAGGGCAGCAGGAGAATTTCCCTCCCCTACAGTCCCTCTCACGCTTTGAATCTCTGACTTCTAGACCCAGATTTAAAAGGCTCATATGATTAGGTCAGGCCCAAACCCATACTCCCTTTTTTAAAGTCAACTGTGTCACATAACCTAGTCACGGATTAAAATCCATCGTATTCACAGCCTGGATGGTTATGAAAGGCATGTCGAAGGTGGGGAGGATAGGGAGGGAGTGGACATCTTAGAATTATGCCTACCACACTAGTGCTATTAGCCCAATTACTTGGTTTGGCTGGTGTCTTCTGGTTTCTCCGTTGTAACGTTACTATTTTGCCATTTGTAATTAAAAGATACCTTGGGGGAGATACTTTGAACTATGCGAATATTTTATTTCTCCTCAAACCTTCCTACACTAATTTTAACATTCATCAGTGGAACTGTCCATTCTCCTCCATTTATTTTTTTATTTATTTCATTGTGGATGCATGGATATATATTTTATTTGGGGAATTAGAATCCAACACTATCATTATTTTGTTGTTCTAATTGTTCCAGCTTTGGCCATTGGGAGCTCTTTCAGGTTAGCTCCTGTGCCTTTTCCACATGCTCTCATCCTTTTTCAGCACTTCTTTACTTTCTAATACCATAAGACACTCTAGATTCACCTTGTATTTTTTCCTGCTCCAGCCCCAGAATAAATCACTTTTCCACGGATAACTCCAGTTTTAATCCAAGAGAACTAGAAGTACGTTTCAGTTTGTACTGGCTACAAATTGGTGTCTCCACAGGTTAGGTGCAGATTAATGAATGTATTCGTTTCGATTTGCTGTCCTAACAAAGTACCACAAATTTAGTGGCTTAAAACAACATAGGTTTATTATCTTACAGTCCTGCAGGTCAGAAATCCGAAATGGTTTTACTGGGCTATTATCAAGGTGTCAGCAGGGCTACGTTCCTTCTGGAGGCTCTAGGGGCGAATCTGTTTCCTTGCCTTTTCCAGCTTCTAGAAGCTTCTACCTGCTTTCGTTGACTCCTGATTCCTTTTTACATCTTTATTTATTTATTTTTTGGCTGCACCTCATGGCTTCTGGGATCTTAGCTCCCCTATCAGGGACTGAACCCAGGCCCTAGGCAGCAAGAGTGTGGAGCCCTAACCGCTGGACTGCCAGGGAATTCCCCTTCCTATGTCTTTAAAGCCAGCAACATAGTGTCTTTCAACCTCCTCTGACTCTTGTCCTGCCTTGCTCTTATTAGGATCTTTCTGCTTACATTGTGCCCACCCAGATAATCCAGAATAATCTCCCTATCTCAAGACCCTTAATTCACTCGCATCTACAAAATCCCTTCTGCATGTAAGGTAACATTCACAGCTTAGGGGATTAGAACATGGACATATTTGGGGGCCATTATTCTGCCAACCACATAAATATATTTGGACTAATGGGACTATCAGTCCACATAAATCAGGCAAAACGAAAATATCCCTTTAATAACATGTCCCTTTTTACTTTTTCTTCTTAGCCCAGTAGGTCCCTTTTTTAAAAATTGCAATATATTTGCACATTTGTCTAAATCCTTTGTAAAAGTAATGTCATTAATCCTCCATTGGTAGGACATTGGTTTTGATTTGTCCTCCAGAAGCAGCGAAGAACTCCTGTTCATCTGTCTCTCCTCCTCCTTCACTGTCACCAACAGCACAGATTTTACAGGATCACACCCAGTTGTAAAAGTAATTATTATAGTTTACCATGATACATTACTCTGCTGTCCAAAGAGCTCGGCTTCTATAACCTGTGTGTACATTATTGGTTGGAAATTACATTGCCAGAGATAAATGAAAAAAATTAAATGTTCTGGGCTTCCCTGGTGGTGCAGTGGTTGAGAGTCTGCCTGCCGATGCAGCGGACGCGGGTTCGTGCCCCGGTCCGGGAAGATCCCACGTGCCGCGGAGCGGCTGGGCCCGTGAGCCATGGCCGCTGAGCCTGCGCGTCCGGAGCCTGTGCTCCGCAATGGGAGAGGCCACAGCAGTGAGAGGCCGGCGTACTTAAAAAAAAAAAAAAAATTTTCTCTTCATACTCCTGCCTATAACTGTGCATTTACTTTTTATTCATTTCTGACTGTGCAAGACACTAGATAGATATTAGTGATGACCAGTAAGATGTAATAAATCATGGTTCAAAATATGGGGATATTGCTTTTAGAAGCTTAACCTCAGGGAATAATTCAAATATCTAATTCTTATATACTTATTTTCTGCCTGGGAGTTCGTTTCTAAAACCAAGGTTTTCCCATTCTTACTACTTTCAACAAACTAGAAATACAATTTTTGATGTCAAGTATTATGTGTGAAAAGCCATTTAGGGGCTTCCCTGGTGGCACAGTGGTTAAGAATTCGCCTGCCAACGCAAGGGACACGAGTTCGAGCCCTGGCCCGGGAAGATCCCACATGCTGCGGAGCAACTAAACCCATGCACCACAACTACTGAGCCCATGCGCCACAACTACTGAAGCCCACGTGCCTAGAGCCCGTGCTCCACAACAAGAGAAGCCACCGCAGTGAGAAGCCCATGCACCGCAACAAAGAGTAGTCCCCGCTCGCCGCAACTAGAGAAAGCCCGCGCAGCAACAAAGACCCAACATAGCCCAAAATAAAAACAAACAAATTAATTAATTAATTTTTTAAAAAACCAACAAAAAAAAGGAAAGCCATTTAATGCTTTCTATTCTAGTACTAAACTATAGATTGGTTGCATACTAAATCACAGGCTTCTAGGTATACTTTTTCATTCTTTCTTTTTAAAGGATGAAATATCAACAACTTATTAAGCACTTATTCCTGCCCAGTGCTTTACACATAATATGTTATTTAGTCAACTCTATGAGGCAGGTGTTACTATCATCATCACCCCCATATCTATAGGTAACAGTAATAAAGATGACATGGCTGCTAAGCAGTGGAACCAGGACTTAAATCTAGGGAACCGATTCCAGAGCTTTCTCCTCTAACACACAGATCAGTGTGTACAGGATCACATAGTGTTGCCACCCAGTTAAAAAAAGAAAACTTTGGATATGATGATTGTTCCAAATCCTGCTCGTAACTGGATCATTTTCCCCAACTTTGGCATATAGCTGAAAAACTATAATCTCAATAGACTGTGATACATACAAACAGAAACTTTAGAAACAGCCTAAATGCTGCACAGACTTAGTAAATCTAAGTCCTATTGAATGCACATACAATAACTAGAGCCCAGGACATTTCAGACTCAAGTTCATCATTACTGCTGTTGAAATCATCTCTTTAATTTGATGGCATTACTCAGGGAGAATGTAGCTCCCAGCACAGTTATTCAGAATAAGGTAGAACTATACACTAGTATCTTTTGCCATTGGCCGTTACTTTCCCATATTTAAGTTGGACTGCTATCAGTTTAGGTATTTGCTATGATTTGAATGTTTGTGTCTCTTTAAAATTCATATGTTGAAATCCTAAATGCCTAAGGTGATGATATTAGGAGGTGGCGCCTTTTGGAGGTGCTTAAGTCATGAGGATGGAACTTTCATGAATGGGATTAGTCCCTTCCATGTTGAGGACACAGTGAGAGAGAGAGATGGTAGTCTGCTACCATCTGTTGCAGACCCTGGAAGAGGGTTTTCACCAGAACTTGACCCCAGCCTCCGGAACTGTGAGAAATAAATTTCTGTTGTTTATAAGCTACCTAGTCTGTTGTATTTTGTTATAGCAGCCCAAACAGATTAAAACAGTATTATTTCTCCAGTTCTTGGAAAAATCCTGGATGGAAGCTTAAATTTTTGCTGCCTCATGATAGATTTTTTTTTTTTTTTTTTTTTGGCACACGGGCTTAGTTGCTTTGGGGCATGTGGGATCGTCGCGGACCAGGGCTCAAACCCGTGTCCCCTGCATTGGCAGGCGGACTCTTAACCACTGTGCTACCAGGGAAGCCCTTGTGATAGATTCTTAACAATATATTCTGTTCACATCTAGTCAGAAAGAATGCTTTTCATGTTTACTTTATACATTTGAGTACTTACATATTTCATTCAGAGAAACATGTAAATTTTTCCATTCCAGAGCACCTGAATCAAAAATATTTTCATGTTGAAGTTTGTAGATATTTCCCAACCTAGTTATTTTTTTTTAATTAATTAATTTATTTATTTTTGGCTGTGTTGGGTCTTTGTTTCTGGGCGAGGGCTTTCTCTAGTTGCGGCAAGCAGGGGCCACTCTTCATTGCGGTGCGCGGGCCTCTCTTGTTGCGGGGCACAGGCTCCAGACGCACAGGCTCAGTAGTTGTGGCTCACGGGCCTAGTTGCCCCGCGGCATGTGGGATCTTCCCAGACCAGGGCTCGAACCCTGGTTATTATTATTATTTTTTTATTAGTTATTGTCTATCAATAACTTTAAAGAAATAGAAGATAGTGTCCTAAAAGACCAATAAAAATTACACAGCATGAAGAAAGGGCTACTAGTCAATAAATGGATTATTTTTCTACATTTCTGTATTTTCCAAATTTATAGAGAGGCAGTTACTGAACATTTGACAAACTAGCTAATTTCAGACTTTTTGCTCTGGATCTTTTGATTTATTAGTTTGCCTGAGATCAAATTTCAACACCCTTAAACTATATTATGAACAGGGTTCTCCTAAAGAAGATACAGATATTTATTATTTAGGGGTAAGACAAAGTTTTGTTTTTTTAAGAGAGGACCTTAGCTTTAGCTTTGGAAAATTTATGCATGGCCTTGAAAACTTTATTAATTTATTCATAAAATATTTACAGTGAGCCTACTTAAGGAAACTGTACTAGGACTTATACAGATGGTCACATACTATAAGGGGTTGAGAAATTATTGTCTCTGATAGTTTCTGGTGCAATAAAGCACATGTATGCTTTTAGTGACCAGAAAGATACCAGATCTCAATTTCCTATTGGGCCTATAGTTCTTTCCCTGGTCCCTGGATGGGTAACCCTCCATTATGTGTTTTCAGTGATACATATGAAAAATGTATACATTCATATTTGTGCCTCTAAATCCATAGGTGGTAGATAAAGTAGGTGGTACCTAATATCCCCATTTTACAGATGAAAAAATATATATCAAAGACCCAGTCATTTAAATCAATAACAACTGCTATGACCCAGGGCCTATTTGCTTTAGTTTCCTTGTCTCTACTCCTAGTTAAATAACAGAAATGATGTGAGAAAAGAACCACCTAGATGGTAAAGCACTAAGATGACTTTCTAGTACTTTTGCAAGCAAAATTTTAAATGTATAAAGAGGATGGCTTACTGCTCTAGTAAAATGCTCCCTCCTCCAAACAAATGATAAATTTGGAGGAGAAACGTTTTCAAATAAAATTGTGCGGCTCTTTGATCCCATGATGTCATTTCAAGGAATGTGTCCTAACGGATGTATTTAGAAAAGTATGCAAATGTTTACGTATAAGGATATTTATTACTACATTATCTGTAATAGAAAAAAAAATCTAGGAAAGCCCTAAATATCCCATCAATAGGGAAGCAGTATAGCATAGTGGTTAAGGATCACCTGGATTCAAATCCCATCTCCATAATTTACTATGTGATCGTGGACAAATTATCTCACTGTGCTGTTATCTTACCCATCTGTAAAGTGAAGCTAGTAACAAAATTTACTCCACTGGGTTGTGACAGTATTTAGAACAGTGCCTAATCCATAGTATATGCTCAATACATTTTAGTTATCATTATTGATAGGGAATTGGGATACATTTTTGTAGAGGCACACGATGGAATACTAGGCAGCTTTTTAAAAAAGACAGCTTTATGCACTACTTAACCAGAAAGCAGTCTGTTCCTGACTCATTCTGTCTCCCTCCCTCCAATGCCCCCAAAAATATGTAGCTAGAGAGGGGCTAAATTTGGTGCATATATGTTGAAGAACAGAGAGTAAATTGGGGGGGCTTTGGTGGAAAAGAGTAAATTTCGAGGGTTTGCGGGAGAAGGAAGGTGAGAGGCTTTGGGGCAACATGGAGGGTGAGGAGAGAAAAGACCAGCCAACTTTTCTTTTTTTTAAAGCAAAGAAAACTTATGTTTATTAAAATGTTTGTTAGGTGACACACACTTTGCTGCCAATTTGACATGAGTAAATAATTCCATTTAGTCCTCAGAGTAACCCTAAGGGGTGGGTGTTCTTGCTGGTTGACCACAAAATCATAGAGGTGAAGCGGGTTGGTTAAGTCACACATGGGGCTTGACCAGGATCTGTGAAACTCCAAACCTGTATTAGTTCATGACTTCGAGATACTTTTCTCAACTCGATGCTCTTCACTTAAATGTCCTCTCTAGGTGAGGAGGCACATCCATCAGTGCCTCCAAATAAAGCATAAGTTCCTTCATGAAGCAAACCACACTGTCTGGCATCTACAAACCTTTATGGCACCATTTTGTCAGAGCCGCTGTTTTCCCAAAAGGGCATGCTTTCTCAGATCTCTGCGTCCTTGCTTGCTGTGCTCCTTCTGTCCACTTGGCTTACTCCTACTCAACCCACAAGACTCCTCACAGTAAGCACTTCCTCTTGGAAGCCTTCCCTGATAGCTCTTGACACCCTCCCTGTCAGGGCTGTCATGAAGGTGCCTTCTCTGCTGTTCCCAGAGCACCTTGTTCTTGTTCTGTCACAGCACTTGCACATAGATGCAATCATCAGTGACTTGTCTGTCTTTGCCACTGATGACTGGGTCTATCTCCAGCACCTGTACAGTCCTCAACCCATAATAGTTGCTCAATTAACCTACAGGAACTGGGGATGGATATTATCCCTAGTTATCACTCTTCTTGAGCTTTTTTTTTTTTTTTGAAGTATAGTTGATTTACAATATTCTGTTAGTTTCGGGTGTAAAACAAAGTGGTTTGGTTATACATATATATTATGTATATATCTATATTCTTTTTTTATTCTTTTCCATTATAGTTTATTACAAGATATTGAATATAGTTCCTTGTGCTATACAGTAAGTCTTTGCTGTTTATTTGTTGTATATATGGTAGTCTGCATCTGTTAATCCCCTACTCCCAATTTATCCGTTCCCTCCTCACTCCCCTCTGGTAACTATAAGTTTGTTTTCTTTGTCTGTGAGTCTATTTCTGTTTTGTAAATAAGCTCATTTGTACTATTTTTTAGATTCCACATATCAGTGATATCATATGATATTTGTCTTTCTCTGTCTCGCTTACTTCACTTAGTATGATAATCTCTAGGTCCATCCATGTTGCTGCAAATGACCAGCTAACGCTTTTGATGTATTAGTTTGGTGGGTGGGTTCAGGGGAGAAAAGGGACCAGGGAAAGAATTATGGGCCCCATAGGAAACTGAGATCTGGTGGTCTTTTTGGCCATTAAATGCATACATATATTCTACTGCAACAAGAACTCTAGCAGAGACAATAATTTCTCAACCGTTTATTGTGTGGTAAGCATGCTAAGTCAGAAGTGAGTCAACACTGCTCTCTGGGAGGTGCTTGCCAGGGAAAAGGAATGACTTCCTGGGCTGCAGGGCCGATTTAGGAAAATTCCTTGCCCAGCGCCCTAATCAGTACCTTGGTGCCTGGGAAAAATTAACTTATTCCCAGGGGTGAGCAGTTGACTTGCTCCACTCAAGCTTGAGGATTAGGCATTATAATTTGAGTTAACATCACAATGTTCAAATTTAAAAACTGAGCAGGCACAGTCCTTGCCTAGTAGCCTTAGTTGTAAAGCTATTAAAGATAATAGCAGGTTGGTGTATTAGTAGCATAGAAGCTCCTAATAATCTCTTTGGTAGTTTGCCTAGCAGAAATGTCTCTGACCCCTTTTAGGGTGGTTTCTGTTTTCCTTCTGAAAACCGCTTTTCTTGCACAGGGACTTAATGAATTAACTCACAAAACATGAAATGGAAGAACCAATTCCAATCAAAAAGATCTTAGTGGAATAAGATGTGGACTATCAAAGAATCAAACAAGTTATTTAAAAAGATTAGGTATCTCTTTTCTGGCAATCAGTAGATTTATACAGGGTACCACACTTTCCTGAAACCACTCCCTTACAAAATATTTATCCTAATATTCCAGTTTTGGATGAGAATCTGAGAATCGTTCTGGTTTAACCAAAGGGCAATATATTTTGTATGCCGAGTCACAATGAAGGAAAGGTACAGATTACATGAGATGACAATGACAAATGTGAACCTGTAGAAAATGAGCCTCATATATGACTGGGAACGACGTGAGAGGAAAAGTATTAGCTAAGAACATGAGAGACAAACCACTAGAGATATAAAGAGTGAAAGAAGTGAGGAGCAAATCCCACCTCTTATGGAACAAGAGGTTTTAAGAGAGATGGACACCTGCATTTGACTAGAAAGTGAAGGGTAAACATGGGGGGGGCACCGGTCACAGAGTAAAGACATACGCAAGTTACTGAGGAACAACCCCAAATTCCCAAGGGAATGCTGCTGCCCCTCACTCCTCATTCCCTCTGGGTTTGCAGATACAAAACAAGCTCCATCCCATGACGGGGTGCAGCTGTTTAGTTGCGGCTACTAAGCAAACCATAAATTTCCACTTTATGCTTTATGGGAATTGTAGTTTGGGGTTTGAGGAGCTATCTGAAGGCTCTATTATGATTTAACTTTATCCACATAACAACACATCTCAGATCAAGACCAGGTTACTTTCAGTCTTCAAAGAAAAAAAGCAGAAACAGGCCAAAAAAATTCTGGCCTTTATTTTTCTTGGCAGGGGAAATTGAGATTAATGAAATTTAGTCATGCTTTACTGCTCCTTTTAGATTTCCAACATTATCCCAGGGCTTTCCAGCAGCAAGGTATATGCTTCTGTTCTAGAACAATGGGACAAGGTCACCCTAACCCTAGGCACATAAGGAAAATCCCCAAGTCTTGGAAGAGTTTAAAGACCTCAACAGACTCAGTTCCTCTCCTAGTTTGCCCATGACTTGCCACCTTCTTTTAATTCAGAAAATAATTTACATTAATAACATACAGTACATTGTCTGGCAGGGGGGTTGCTTACCCTGCTGAAGAAAGTGGAAATGGAATAGAAGATACTGAAAAAGTACACTTGGGGTTCCACTACTGTACTCAAACTGTGATACTAAATATATTACTTGAGGAACATTACTCCATTTGGCTTAGTACTTACCCAATCTGTAGTAACCCAGGGTGGACAATCTGTAAGCAACCTAACAAAGGCTCATTTCCTCCTCTAAATAGCCTTCATCCCCCCAAAAGCATTTCAGTTATAGGTGCCAAGGTTCTTGAGTTATATTTAAAAGCTTAAAGAATTAGAGCCAAAGAGAAGGGCCTGAACTCTATCCTATATATGAGAGGGGACTTACCAACTTTATACTAAATACAAAAGCAGTCGAGTTGTGGTAAGTAATGAGAAAATAGCTATAGATTAATTGGTATATTATAGAAACTTCACTTTATAGTTGATTATAGTCATTTTTTCCTGTGTATCTCCCTCTTCATTACTGCAGTATGTATCACAGGGCCGATGGCAAGAACTAATTGTCCCCCAATACCTATTCTCCCTTTGTGGTGGTTTTAATTATTTGACCCTCCTCCCATCAAGAGGTGGGATGTATGCTTCCTCCCCTTGAATCTGGGTGGGCTCTGAGACTGGCTTGACCAATAAAGTACAGTGAAGTGATGCTATATAACTTCTGAGGTTGTCATATAAAGCCTTGCAGCTTCCTCCTTGGTCTCTAGGAACACTCTTGCTCTTGGAGCCCTGAACCACCCTGTGAGTACAACTGTCCTGAGACTGTTATGCTGAATAGGCCACAGGTAGATGCTCTGTAAGACAATCCCATCTGACCCTGTCCTTCTACCATTCCCGCCCAGGAGCCAAACATGTAAGTGAAAATGCCATCTGGGGACTGAAGGTGCTCCAGCCACAGCTGCTCCAGTTCCCAGCTATTTGAGTCATCCCCAAATATTCTAGTCATCCAGCTGTGACTCCATCTCCCTGTGCCCTTTCTATATTTTGGATCCACGGAATCTCATGAGCATAATAAAATGGTTATTGTTTTACACCACTAAGTTTTGGGGTGGTTTGTTACATAGCAAAAGATCAACTAGAACACCTCTTAGAATTTCTGTTTTAGTTGAGTAGATGGCTGTCCAGCTGGAAGCTGCATTTCCCAGCATCCTCTCATGCAGGTGAGTGGCTATAAGTCTTGCCTATGGTATGTGAATGGAAGTGATGCAATTTCCAAGTCATGTCAATAAAACATCAGTGCATGTCCTCCACTTCTTCTCGCTCACTCTTCTTGTTGGCGGAGACATAGTGATAATTGGAGCAGCTACGTATTCATAGATATTGGATCCTACATAGGATCCATAGATATTCTACATGGCTGTCACGGTTTGGATTCCCCAGGTAGCACACTCTGAGCAGAATTCAATGTGCAAAATATTTATGAAGGAGTTCCATGGGGGTCAACACCTGTAAGGGAGAGGAAGAAGGCAGGAGTGGGCGGAGGGAAAAGTTGGGCTGCAATGCAGGTCCAATGACAGCCTCAGCCAGCCCCACAGAACGCTTGAGAGCTAAACAGCCTTTGAGAAGTGTCCTCCATTGGGTCTAGATGGCCAGGCCTTTATACTCCCACGTGAGTCAGTCATTGGATGTGGGTACCCTGGTGTATGCCTTTGCCTGGTTGTAATCATAGTGTATTATCTATTACTGCATAACAAAATAACCCAAAATTTCGTGGTTAAAAACAACAAATATTAGCTCATAATTTCTGTGTGTTAGGAATCCAGAAAAGTATGGGGTTGCAATTAGGCTGTTGGCTGGGGCTACAGTCACCTCCACTCAATTGGCAGCCAGGATTCAGCTCACTGATTCGGTTACTGGAAGGCCTCTTCCTTACCACATGAGGCCTCTCCATAGGCTGCCTAAGTATCCTCACAACATGGCAGGCAGTGATCTGAGAGGGAGAGAACCAGAGAGCCCAAGACAGAAACCACAGACTGTTTAAAACTTCATCTCAGCAGAGGCATCCCTATTCATTAGAAGTGAATCAGGAAGTCTAGCCCACACGCAAGGAGCAAAGATGACAAAAGGGTGTGAATCCCAGGAGGCAGGGATCATTGGGGCCATGTTAGAGGCTGCCAACCACATGTAGTATGCATACAATTTTGCATCCTATTTTTAGTTTTCATCAACTTAAATGTGTTGTTTTGCTATTCTTCATTTAAACAATGTTTTTAAAAATTACAGAAGCAATATATTCTTATTGTAAAAGCCTTCAAATGCTCAAATGTTGTGGTTTTTTTTTTTTGCAGTACGCGGCCTCTCACTGCTGTGGCCTCTCCCGTTGCGGAGCACAGGCTCCGGAAGCGCAGGCTCAGCGGCCATGGCTCACGGGCCCAGCCGCTCCGTGGCACGTAGGATCTTCCTGGACCGGGGCACAAACCCATGTCCCCGGCATCGGCAGGCGAACTCTCAACCACTGCGCCACCAGGGAAGCCCCAAATGCTCAAATGATAGAGGCATACAATCCTTTTCTTTATGCTATTCCTCAGACTAGTTGAACTACCTAGAGGTAAACACAATTGTGTTTTTTTTGCATCTGCTGAGATACTTTTCATATATGTATTTCTCTTTGTAGTCCTAATACTTAATATTGTATTCACACACAGCAGATACTCTGCAAATCTTTAATAAATGTTGGAGCTGAGTTTCAGGCTTTGAGATGTCACTGAATCGGGAGTCGGAAGGGCTGGTTCAAATCACAGGATCTGTTCCCTCATTTACTCCTTATTCTCCTTGGCCTCCATTTCCATAATTACCAAATGTACGTGTGATACTAGATTTTTTTCTACAGTCCTTTTCAGATCCGAAATTATATGCGTCTAAGAAGGAAATTAGGGACTTCCCTGGTGATCCAGTGGTTAAGACTCCGTGCTTCCACTGTAGGGGGCATGGGTTCCACCCCTGGTCGGGGAACTGAGATCCTGCATGCCATGCAGCATGGCCAAAAAGAAATAAGAAGGAAATTGTTATTCATCTTATGATCTCTTTATATACCAATTCAAATTAAATATTGTAAACTAATTACTAGTTCTAGACTGTACATTTTACCTTATTTTTCAATATCAACATATGCTTTTCAGTGTAAGTTATTTTAAAAAAATTAAGATGTCAATGATTTTGAATATCAATCATAGTTTGAATATCAGTCATAGGTAAGTCTTTAATCTTTAAAATTTTTCAGTAATAAAAACCATAAAACACTTTAAGCAAAAGGGTATTTGGCTCTGAGATCTTTGTTCTCTTACAATCTAGATCTGAGGTCTAATCAAATTTCTCATCAACATTCTTGTCTCTTGGGCTAAATGAAATAAGCTAACATACTGTGCAACTGTTAAGACATTTTAAAATACTGGTTATTAGAAAATTATTTGGGGATTACTGTTTTATCTTTTTATAAAAGGTGGCCATATATGTATACACACATACCTTTTTGGTTCCAAAATGTCTTTATCAAGGTTCATTTTTTTCACATGTACTTGTTTCCAAAAGTTGGGTCAATCACAAACCTAAGGTCTAGCTATGCTAAGGTAGGATTAACCTTACAAAATGTCTAAAAAATTGTCATACTCATGCGTGTCATTTATTTCTGCTTGAACTATTCCCCAGCCACACTGGGCCTTTGGTAACAGGGGTTTGTAATCACTTTGCTAGTGACATTTTAACAGTGGTCATGAATGACATTGTTAACATTAAAAAAAAAACCCACCTCTTACCACTGCTTTCGTTGCTAAGCTGCTTTAGTTCTTCTCCCTGTGGGAGCTTGAATCGTGGTGGGGTAATTTGTTCCGGCAACAATAAAGCTGACAGTTTATATTAGCCAAAGGTTCATGTTGGCAAAAGAATTCACCTGTCCCCTTTTATGCACATCAATAGCTCTTACCCTCCTTCAGTACCCTTTCTATCACCAGCATATAGTTTTCCCTCTTCTGATTGCATTGTTTTTTGTTTTTGCTTTCAGAAGTAGTCTCTTTTAAGGGTTAAAATCCAACAGACTCAGTAAATCTTACTGTGACTAGTAAAAATTCCATCAAAATATGCAGAGCTCTGCATAATAAATTAATCTTCACAATCCTGGTGGACAGTTTGTAGTAGCAGTATTCTGTTACTTAGGTTGACCTTGGACAAGTCATTTAATTCTCAAGTCTTAGGAAAGAAATACATTTCTTTAGGAAAACAGAAGCTAGAGGTTATATTAGGCATGACTTTCCCTCACAATCAATGGAATTGAGTTTTGTACTCAATTCACTTAGAAGGGGGACTTCAAGGGCTCCCATGGATGGTTAGTTGCAACCTCCTGAAACATCCCGCAAAGTTCTGAACACACAGTTTCCTATAATGATGGTTCTCAGTCCCTAAGCACATTGAGCATTCACTGTGTCAGGAAATAGGCCAAGCAAGTTTTAGAGGCTTTCTGACTTGCTCCTCATAACAACCCTATAAGGTTGGAGGTAGGTACAATTATTAGAATATTTATCCTCATTTTACAGATGAAGAAATAGTTAAATTTTTCCAAGTAATATTTCCAAAGTTGAACAAGATCTGTCTGACCTGGCAAGAAACAGTGTTTAAGCAACTCAGCACCAAACAATAATAAATTATTGTATACTGAGTATTGTTAACAAGGTATAATACTTTTTATTGATGTATTCATTATAATACAATTCACGATAAATTTGGGGGGCATTCTGTATGAAGTTTAGGCTTTAAAATTTTTCCTGTATATCTATTCAATTCTTATAGTGGTCCACAAGGTTTTTTGAGGCAAAATGGGACAGTAAAAAATATCTCTAATTAAACATTCTTGCCTTTAGTCTTTAACTGGGTAACAATGGGCAAGTTATTTGATACTTCTTGGGTCTTAATACCGATTGTTAGCAGGGTTTTGTGAAAATTAGACACAATGTACTTAAAGCTTTAATGGCACGTATTAGAATATCTTTTCTAAATGGTATTATTTATTATTCCAGGGTCTTCCAGATTGCCGTCTTCACCTAAAAGGACTTGGCCTTGATCCTTTGTAGATTTCTCATTGTTGACTCCCTCGTTGCTTAGAATCAAAATTACATCAGCTATTATTCTTCTCATCTATACGTATTTTTCTTCTATCTGGGTCTCTTCTTCAGAAAGTCTTGCAACCATCTTCAATGTTTATGGTCACAATAACCTTAATATTTAGCATTAAGTGACTAATAGGCGCCCATGGGACAGACTTTCATGTTTACTTTATGTAAAAACCAACAAATTTTATTGAGTACTACTTAGCCCAAACAAGGTATTCTTTACAGAATTCCAAGTTCGACACATGCTGCCTAGATGGCAGTCCTAGGATCCTGGACCATCTTAGTTATATATCACCTTTTCTCCATTTGAATGCAATATTCCCTCACCAAGAATCCTATGAAGTCTACACTCATTCATTGAAGAGTACTGTGCAAAACACAAAACTGAAAGTGTTTGCCCCCTTGAGGTCAGCAACAGTGCTAAGGGATAAAGAAGGGAGAGAGAGATAAGAAGTTTGTATTAAATTCAAAGACTTTCAGCAAGAATTTATACAATTTGTACAATTTCAGGCAACTGAGAATTTTAAGCAAAGTGCTTTAAGCAAAGTATACAACTTCACGACTGAAGTGAATAAAATAATTCTGAAAAAACTGTTACAGGTGACAAATTTTGTACAATTTTTGAAGATAAAGTACTGGTGACATACTATAGTCTAAAATTTTTATCCTCTGTTATATCAGTAAAATCGCAACCTATAGTTGGGCTAAGTCTTTGATGAAAGCAAAAAGGAATAAGGATTACAAAACAAAGGATTCTGAACATAGATTTTGAAAACAAATTAATATAGCATTAGATTATCTCCTAGATTAATTGTAAATTTTTAATTTTTTTTGACAGTTGAAAATTATGAGAGCTGTTAGTTTTGTATTTTATTACTGGAATAATTTAGTTGACTTAATACTACAGATGGTGTTAATATAATAAATATGGAACATCAATGAGGACCTAAATTATGTCTCTTGAAACCTCCCTCATTCCAAGGGTGTATGTGTGTGCAATCTATTATACAAAGAAAAATATCCCATAAATCACCATGACATTATATAAACAGATTCAAGAGAAAACAGAAAAATGTGTTATCCATTAAGCTTCTCAATACTGATTCTTAGACGTAACAACCTATGGAATCTGTACTAATGGGAGGAAATTATGTGCAGCAGTTAAGAACAATGGGCTTTGAAGTCAGAGAACCAGGCTTGAGTCTATGACTCTTGCTGTGGCCTTGGGCAAGCTACCCAATATCCATGGGCTTTAGTTTCTAAACCTGTAAAATGAGATAATACTGGCTGACAGGGATGTAAAAGGACAAAACAATATAATGTATGTAAAGCCAGAGTGCTTAGTATGTAGAAAATCCTGAATAATCATTAGCCTTCATTATTATGATTATTATTAGCGCTGTCCAAGATATACATCTGATGTATGATTATATTATATATATTTTCTATTTACCCAGCTTCACAGAATACTTAAATCTTTTCTTTAGCACTAGAAAAAAATAGGTCCTAATGGAGCTATTATTTCATCCATTTTACAAACATAAGTGATCAATGAAGATAAACAAAAATTCATATTTTAAGGATTTTCTTTTTTATGTCACAAAGATTATCAGTGCTTTTACATGAAAGGGCATCTATACATGTTTATTAAACTATTTAACGTTTACACGCAATACATAAATGTTTGGAAACCTCAAAGTTCTTTGACAATTGCAATATCGTTTTCAAATAAAGCATGGCAGAACCTTAAATATTACATCATTTAGATTATTTTTTAGAGAGATACACCTCTAAGAGATCATGCCAACATAACTGTCCTTTAACTAACTGGGTGCTAGGAGATGTTTCAGCATATGGATGGTTCCTCTACTGCATGGGCACCCTCTGTGACAGCTTTGACACATTTAGCCATTGTCTGTGAGGCTCTGCTAATTGAATCTGAAAGATATCAAGAAAACGTGTGTTTTGATAACACAACTTCAAAAGAAGCACACAGTAAAACTTTCCTGTTGCACATATTCAGGAACAACAACAACAAAAAAGACTGGAAGAGTCTATGTAACTATACATAAACATTGTAAAATCAATAATTTCAGAAGATAAGCCCCTTAATAGCTAAATGCTTTTAATAAGTACTCCTAGGAATGATTAAATAATTATACACAGCCATACAAAGGGCCAGTATGCAACCATTAAAAATATTATAGAAAAGTATTAAAGACAGGAAAAGAATGTGCAATATACCATTACTGAGAAAAGGTTACAGAACAGTGTACTAAAATCCATGAATTCACTTTACGGGTGAATTTTATGTATGTGAATATTTCAATAAAGCTGTCCAAACCCTCTCTCCCAGAGTAAATAAGTAATCTCATTTTTAGTTTAAATATATTAATATATGTGTATATCCCTGGATGACTGGCCAAAATGTTAAACATAGTTATTTCTGGGTAGTTGGATCATAGTGATTTTTCCTTGCTCTTGTGGGCTTAGGTATGTATTCTACAATGAACATAACTTTTATAATACAACTGAAAAAAACCTATTAAAAATAATCTGAGGGCTTCCCTGGTGGCGCAGTGGTTGAGAGTCCGCCTGCCGATGCTAGGGGACACGGGTTCGTGCCCCGGTCCGGGAGGATCCCACATGCTGCGGAGCGGCTGGGCCCATGAGCCATGGCCGCTGAGCCTGTGCATCCGGAGCCTGTGCTCCGCAATGGGAGAGGCCACAACAGTGAGAGGCCCGCGTACAGCAAAAAAAAAAAAAAATAATAATAATCTTAGGGCTTCCCTGGTGGCGCAGTGGTTAAGAATCCGCTTGCCAATGCAGGGGACACGGGTTCAAGCCCTGGTCCGGGAAGATCCCACATGCCGTGGAACAACTAAGCCCGTGTGCCACAACTACTGAGCCTGTGCTCTAGAGCCCATGAGCTGCAAATACTGAGCCTGCGTGACACAACTGCTGAAGCCTGTGCACCTAGAGTCCATGCTTTGCAACAAGAGAAGCTACCACAATGAGAAGCCCACACACCTCAAAGAAGAGTAGCCCCCGCTCGTCGCAACTAGAGGAAGCCTGCATGCGGCAACAAAGACTCAATACAGTCAAAAATAAATAAATAAAAATTAAAAAAAAAAAATAATCTTAGATACAAACTGCACCAAGAACTTGAAAAATATACTCCTATCTGCTTTTAGACAGAAAATTATTTTAAATTGTCTATCAACTATCTCATAACCTAGATGTTATATCAAGTGTTGTAATATCTGTAGTTAAACAAGTTTGTTAGTCTGCATTCCTTAAGCACATTCTTAACAATTTACATCAGAAGCACCATTTAGCATGTTTCACATTTTAGTGTTTTGATTCTTCTACTGTAATTCTCAGAAAAACCTTCACAGATGTTTGTCACTTAGAAAATTCTCCCTAAATTGCTACACAGTAATTCTTCATACAGTAGTAAAATTTTATATTTAAAATTTAATTCTTGGATTTTCAAACACTACTTACATTTCAGAAAGAAAAATTAGAGTAAAATCAGAAAATATAAAGTTACATTAGTTCTGATATTTGAAAAATCTTCTGAGATTAAAAACATCAAATACTACCACTAGCACATTGGAATCATAATGCTAAATTAGGTGATTTTACTCCTCTCTACCTTTCATGTTTGGCAGTCATGCTGACAACTGCGTACCTGTCATGTAGAAGTCTTTTATTGTTAGCTGAGGTGGAACAAGTGGATCAGCAAGAAGGTGTTGGTTCACTAGCTGCAAAAAAAGAGTAAGAGATCAATAATAATAGTATTGAAAATTAGTACTGTTACACCAGAGGATACATTATTATGAAAACTGCGTATAGGCGTGTTTTTACCTTGGAAAGCTCATTTGCTTGCTGGAAATAATTAGCTCCTTCGACATCATCATATCGAACAAGATTAGGAGAGACTTCTTCCAATCTGTTCCTTACTTGATCCAGAGTATCATATGGAAGAGTCATACCTGCAATCTATAACATAAAAGGTTCCAAAAATTGACATAAAGCATTAATACTTAAATATTTCAAATAATACATCATTGCAACTATGGTAAAATAATGCAGTACTACTATGAAAAATATATTGGTGTCCATTTGTATGTATATTAAGCAGGTGGTTAAGTGGGAAATACTACTGTAAATAATTCTTCTAATTCATAAACAGCTGTCAACACATTAGTAATTTGTTTTTAGAAAATACACTGATTATGAAATAAAGAAATGCTTTGCTAAATTTGAATGCTTTGGCTAACCTGCTATTGCTCATATATAAAGTTGATAGGCAACTATATATTATTTTAAATCTCATGATGCTTCTTTTTATAGTCAAAGAGTTAAAAAGACAAGTCAAAAGTAAAAACACCTATTTCAAATCCCCATGTTGTTTTTTTTTTTCGGCCACGCCACGTGGCCTGTGGGATCGTAGTTCCCCCACCAGGGATCAAACCCGCGCCCTTGGCAGTGAAAGTGTGGCATCCTAACCACTGGACCTCCAGGGAATTCCCCAAATCCCCATTTTCTGAACACGTTTTTCCTACAGAGATTATTCAAGTCATCTCTGCATTTCAGACGTGCATCTTCCTTGACTTTGAAAATCATTCTGACAAGCTAACATGTCAAACATTCCATTAGCAGCATCACTAAGGACAAATACCTCAGAAAGGGCTCTTATAATTTTCCAGTCTTCTCTTGCCAAGCCAGGAGGTGTCACTGCTACTTTAGTCTGCTGAGCTCGGCCCTCAGTATTGACATAAGTAGCAGACTTCTCCGTGTAAGCAGCGCCGGGGAGAATAACATCCGCTATAGGAGCTCCAACATCACCATGATGTCCTGTGAAAAGATGGAAAATGGCAAACCACATTTTAGCACAAAGCTGATTAGGTACTATACATGAACACAGTATATATCCTTTTAAAATTACATTTTTATAATTATAAGTGTTTTAAAAATTAAAACAATATAGTATTGAAGTATTTGGAATAAAAATTAAAGCCCACTTTGCCCACAGTTAAACTCCCTTCCCATTTGGTATGTGTCTTCCCAGATTAATTTTTGCAAATACACAAATACGTATAATAGCATAAACACACATATTACGGGCAACTAGGTGTATCATTTCTCTTGATCATTACAAAGTGGAAACGCTCAGATGTATGTTAGTGAAATTTGGTAAAGTAAACTGAAATGGTGGAGGAACAAAAAGTGTCACGAGTATGACATACAGGAGTGTGATTAAGAGCATAAACAGAAGATTACAGAAAATAGTATGCTGAAAGACTATCACTCATTAAAAGTTTAACAGAAGTGTTGGAAGAAAAAAGAAACTTTAGTTAATTGAAAGAAAAGCCAATGTACATGTTTGCATATGTACATGTTTGCATATGCATAGAAGTACATATGAACTGTGCATCTATCTAGACCATCATCAGTGATTATCTCTGGATAGAACTAGGACAGGATTTTAGTTTATGCATTTTAGTTTAACTTTATTAAACTAAAGATACGAAATATTACATAATGCTTTTTATGTGGCATGGCAATAAAAAGCCTAGTATAAGTGTATGGTGTTTGTGTTAAATGAAGTGAAAAGTTATATAATACTTTTCTCCATAAAATATCCAGGAATACTCGACTCCATTTATTCCAAAGAGGCTTGATTACATTTGCAATGAGTTAGAGTTCAAGAAAATGAGTCAAACACAAAAAACCAAAGGAGTGCTATTAAATATAATTCCTTAAGTATCTTTTGACACAGGACTCGTGATTTTATAACTTTTACACTGTTTATATATATAAAAAAGCTTCCCCTTGATTATATAATAACACTAAATATTCTGTGAAAAACTGAATTTAATGTTACATAATATTTCATAATTTAAATTACTATTACTGGGGGCATTTAGGTTTCTTCTAATTATTTGTTATTAAAAAACATGAGGTGGGGCTTCCCTGGTGGCGCAGTGGTTGACAGTCCGCCTGCCGATGCAGGGGACACAGGTTCGTGCCCCGGTCCAGGAAGATCCCACATGCCTCAGAGCAGCTAGGCCCGTGAGCCATGGCCACTGAGCCTGCGTGTCCGGAGCCTGTGCTCCGCAACGGGAGAGGCCACAACAGTGAGAGGCCCACGTAACGCAAAAACAAAAAAAACAAAAAAAACCATGAGGTGATAATTCTTAATAGCAATAGCAACTATGTAACTAATAAACCTATTTTTTATAAACGTATTTTTTTAAATATAAAATCTAAAACATTTAAATATCTATAAAAATA
Source organism: Monodon monoceros (assembly GCF_005190385.1). NCBI lineage: Eukaryota > Metazoa > Chordata > Mammalia > Artiodactyla > Monodontidae > Monodon > Monodon monoceros. The sequence continues at coordinate 29,862,245 of NW_021703772.1, read as the reverse complement.
CATATTAACAAATATGTTTTTAAAATTGGTGTGTGTGTAGGGAAATTCTCAAATGGAAAATATTCAATCCACTAAATATATTGCCATACAGTTCCTAATATACACAATGTACTATTCTCTTCTGTTTCTAGTGCCACAGATGCTACTAACCTTGATAAATAATGAAACAATCCTTTGGCAAATCCTGTCGAGTAATACAACCTCCATCTGCTCCCAGGAGAAACAGCACTTTGGGAGGGTTCTTCCGAATTGCTTCCACCCCAGGTTTATAGCCAAGGTCCAAAGCAGCTACTTGGCTTGCAATCCTGTAAAACAAGCACGAGTTTTTAGCATACTTGTTGTGTTTTCATTATAAAAATTTAAATGTGATTCTTGAAATGATACCTAGTCTCTTTTCTATTCAATGCTGTCAAAGATCTTCCCTCATCATTTTTACCCATTTGAAATAGATGTCAAAACCAGAAGCAGCCGTCTTTTACTGTTTTAAGAATGGCAAAAAAGTAAATAAGATGCTTAGGACACTGTTTCTTCATGAAGTAATACTTAATGGACTAATTCTGGAAACTTTATGCCAACTGCAATCGTCTTAAGTTGATTTTTATTCAATACAGTAAGACTTGATAAGTCAAGCACAGTCATTAGAGAAAAATTAGATGATTTTGAAAACCAAAAGGGAAAAATTTAAACACCACTCATAAAACTAATTCAGAGAAATCTATAATTAGTATACTGTTGTATGTTCTTATGGAATTTTTTCAATTAACATATATTACTATTACAAGCAGATAATAATCTTTTAAAGAAAAGGTTTCAAACTATACTTTGAACATTTGGGAATCTTTGGTCTAGTTTGCTATTGTTAATTTTCTTATAAGAGATAGTAGCCATTTTGAGGACCTACTGTGAATAAAGCTAGTTGGGTTTTACGTTATTTGGTAAGGGAGGAGGGCAGGTCAAACGAACTCCCACCAGATGCTGCTGCTCTGTCAAACTCTCTAATGGGACATCAAAAGAATAAAATAGTTTGAAAAATTTAACAAAAGAAGTGCAAGATTTGTATAATGAATTACAAAACAACTCCAAAGGAAATTAAAGACCATAACAGATGGAAAGACATCTATGTTCATGGATCAGAAGACAATATTGTTAAGATGGCAATACTTCCCAAATTGATCTACAGATTTAATGCAATCCCTATCAAAAAATCACAGCTGAATCCCTTGCAAAAACTGACAAGTTGACCCTAAAATTCACATGGAATGCAAAGGACCAAAAATAACAAAATCTATCTCTTTTTTTTGTCACTCTGCATGGCTGGCAGGATCCTAGTTCCCTGACCAGGGGCTGAACCTGGGCCCATGTCAGTGAATGTGTGGAGTCCCAACCACTGGACTGCCAGGGAGTTCCCAATCAAATTTATCTTAAAAATGAACAAAGTTAGAGAACTCACACTTCCCAAGTTCAATTTCAAAACTTAGCTCCCCCCTGCCACCCCACCTACACAATATTTTTTTTTAATGTCTCTCATTCTAAGCCTGGATGTCTCTCAAAGATCTGAGCAGAGACTCACGCACTAACTTATGACAGAGCCCACCTCATCTTGGAAAACAAACTAAGTAACCTAAGTTTGCCTCTGTGAGAATGATCAGTAAACAAAAAAAGGATTAAAAGATTCTCCAAGAATTAGAAAATATGCTTTACTCTGAAATAAACTTACTATAAGAAATAAAGACAAGGGACTTTCCTGGTGGTCTAGTGGCTAAGACTCCGAGCTCCCAATGTAGTGGGCCTGGGTTCGACTGTTGGTCAGGGAAATAGATCCCACATGCCGCAACTAAGAGTTCGCATGCTGCAACTAAAGATCCCATGTGCCACAGCTAGAAGACCCCGCATGCCGCAACTAAAAGACCCTGCATGCCACAATGAAGATACCGCGTGCTGCAACTAAGACCCGGCACAGCCAAATAAATAAATAAATAAATAGATAGATAGATAAACAGATAAACAAATATCCAAAAAAAAAAAAGGAAAGAAAGAAAAGGTTTTAAAATATCTGTTTCATGTTCTCAACAAGCATTAAAGGGTATGTCCTAATAAAGTACATTGAATTTTCATGAAAAGGAAAACTTAGGTAAGAATGAAATGAAATAAAAAAACAAGGTTAATCAATTAAAAATTACAAAGTTGTCAGTGCGCTCCATAATGAAAACTCACAAATGACAGAGTATAAGAAATTCTACCTAAACATAGAAAAAAATGAGAAAAATTAGGAGAAAAAAGATAAGAGCTAAAAGTCTGAAGGGCCAACCAACGCATAACAAATAGAAGCTTCTGTATGAGACCAAATAACAATGTAAAAGTAAACCAATTGGCTTCTTCTGAACTTAAAAGGAAAAACCATATCAAAAATTTCAATTTGAAAATGGAGAGTTCTATGATATTCCCAGGCAGAGGTAATGTCAAATGAATGTCACTCAGTTATATTCTAGTAGAAAATTTTAACATCAAAAATAAGGAATCCAAAAAAGTAAGTGGACAAAAACACACACATGTATAAAATCAGGTTATAATCACAGACAAAACTCAGATTAGATGAGATCTTCTCTAAAATGTGAAAGAAAGGTGAAAAAAATACTGAGTATTAAAGGAAACAACTTGTGATCTTTGTATCTAGCCAAGTGGTCATCTGTGAGAAGGAATCAGAAAGACATTGTTAGACACAGAAATTTTTCTTAAAAAGTTATTAAGTACCCATTCAGTAAAAACAAACAAAAAAAATTAATAAAGACATGGATTCAAAAGTGAATTTAAAATAAGAAAATATCTAGTCTCTTTTCTATTCTAAAAATTCTAAAATGCTAAAAATTGTGGCTAGAAAGGATCTAGAGGTGGTCAATGCAAATAAACTATTTTAAAAATATAAAGTTTTTGGGATTTCCCTAGTGGCACAGTGGTTAGGAGTCCGCCTGCCAATGCAGGGGACATGGGTTCAATCCCTGGTCCAGGAGGATCCCACATGCCTCAGAGCAGCTGAGCCTGTGCGCCACAACTACTGAGCCTGTGCTCTAGAGCCCACGAGCCACAACCACTAAGCCCGCGTGCCACAACTACTGAAGCCCGCGCGCCTAGAGCCCATGCTCTGCAACAAGAGAAGCCACCACAATGAGATGCCTGCACACCTCAACAAAAGAGTAGCCCCCACTCGCCACGACTAGAGAAAGCCCGGGCACAGCAGCGAAGACCCAACACAGCCAAAAATTAAAAAAAAAAAAAAAAAAAAGTCAAAAAAGAAACGTTTACGTGATGAACTACAATGCCAAATTAAACCAATAAGTGGGGAAATACAACACTGAAACTAATGTTTAAGAACGCATTTCAACACTTTTAAATTTAAAAAAGTTTGCCTAGCAAACTTAAAAGTGTTTAGCCTCAATCCTTAAACAAATCTGAAGATTTGAAAAATAATACTTAAGGTAGAAGGATTATGGGAAATTCATTCACTAATGCAAAATGAATTACATGTTAAGACGAAGGAAAGGTTAAAAAAATTATATATATTCATATTATATAGCCATTAATGTTTATGTTTATAAAGAATTTCTAACCATGAGGAAATTCTTGTTTGGTAATGAAAACCAATCAAAATCAGGACACAAAATTGCATACACAGTATGACTTCAACTATATAACTAAAAAAATATTTATATACACACAAAGAAACCCAGAACAATGCACACAAAAACTGCAACAGTAATTATCTACAGATTGTGAACTATGGATAACTTCCATTTTTGTATTCTTTCTTCTCTTTCCAACTTTTCTAAATAAATCTGCACTACTGATATTGTCAGAGAAAAACCTCACTTTATTTGAATTCTCACGTTAGCTTACATTTGTTTTTTTTTAATAAATTTATTTATTTTTGGCTGCGTTGGGTCCCCGGTGCTGCGGGCAGGCTCCCTCTAGCCGCGGCGAGCGGGGGCCACTCCCCACCGTGGCGCGCAGGCCTCCCACTGTGGTGCCCCCTCTTCCCCCTCACCCCCACCGCTGCAGAGCACAGGCTCCAGGTGTGCAGGCTTCAGTAGTTGTGGCACATGGGCCCAGCAGCCGCGGCTCGCAGGCTTCAGAGCACAGGCTCAGCAGTTGCAGCACACAGGCTTAGCTGTTTCGCAGCATGTGGGATCTTCCCGGGCCAGGGCCCGAACCCCCGTCCCCTGCATTGGCAGGCAGACTCTCAACCACTGCGCCACCAGGGAAGCCCAGCTTACATTTTTATCATTTAAAAGTCAGAGGACTTATTGCAATTTTTGAACCACAGTATATTAATATGATACAGATTTTTAAGATGTTTTAGCACTTACTGCAATTTGGATATTTTTAATATTATTTACTATCTTGGCTTTTTCTCACACAAAATAAAGGTTTCTATTTCACATCTGCTACTGAGATAATGTCACTAAATGTCGCTAAATATTAAGTTGTTTGTAAATCTAAATGTGACAGTGTACACAAAATATACACAAAATTATAGATTATAAAACAATTACTCGGGCTTCCCTGGTGGCGCAGTGGTTGAGAGTCCGCCTGCTGATGCAGGGGACACGGGTTCGTGCCCTGGTCCGGGAAGATCCCACATGCCGCGGAGCGGCTAGACCCGTGAGCCATGGCCGTTGAGCCTACGCGTCCAGAGCCTGTGCTCCACAACGGGAGAGGCCACAACAGTGAGAGGCCCGCGTACCGCAAAAAAAACAAAAAAAAAACAAAAAAAAACAACTACTCAACTTACCTATGAAGGATATTCATAACTTTCCAATCACCAGTAACACCACTACTCATCCGAATCTTTTGAGCAATGTTGGAAACAGCTGCAAGAATTGCTGCCCCATCATTTCTTTGGAGTGCAGAACTGCCTAAAACCACCATTGGTTTTTTAGCTTCCTTTAGGACCTTTAAGAAAAAAGAACTTTCATTTAAAAAAACAGTAGAAGTGGGAAGGAAATCTAAAAAAGAGGGAATAAATGTGTATGTATAACTGATTCACTTTGCTGTACAGCAGAAACTAACATAACATTGTAAAGCAACTAAACTCCAATAAAAATTAATTAAAAAAAATAATAAAGGGCTTCCCTGGTGGCGCAGTGGTTGAGAGTCTGCCTGCCGATGCAGCGGACACGGGTTCGTGCCCCGGTCCGGGAAAATCCCACATGCCGCGGAGCGGCTGGGCCCGTGAGCCATGGCCGCTGAGCCTGCGCGTCCGGAGCCTGTGCTCCGCAACGGGAGAGGCCACGACAGTGAGAGGCCCGCGTACCGCAAAAAAAAAAAAAAAAAGAAATAAAAAGAATTAGCTTTAAAAAATAAAATAAACAAACATTAGAAGTAACTAAATCTAACCAAATTTGCATCTATAATATGCTGTCCCAAGTTTTAGTTCTAATGTGAATGTCTTAATTTGCTAGTCGACATATGGATATGCATACAACCAGATTTACTCAAAAATCTCTTGCCAATGCTACTGTGAAATAGCTAAACTAGTATCAAATAAAACAGATTTTCAAAAAGGAATCATTGGGAATGAAAACTCTAGCCAAACATCCTTTGGTCGGAATGACTATGGATAGGTCCCAGAAAAAATTGAGGAATGTCCATACAGAGGTTCAGGTGATACTTTGTAACAGGAGAAACCATGCTCAAGTACCATGTCTACTATAGTCCATCTACTCTCTAAATGCCCCAGACAGGGAGGAGAAGGTAGGGAAAGCAATGATCACTACATCACAATGCAGAATACCTTAAAGTTAAGGGCTTTGCTTTAAACCACAGTAACTACTTGAATACCAAAAACTGAGAGGAAATGCATCTGAAGTGCAAAAGATGTACATACAGTGGAGGATGGAAAAATTAGAAGTAAAGCTGTCGACTATAACAGTTCACTCTCCTGCCCATCTTCTGTGTCATTCTTCAATAAATAGCTGGACCCAATCAATGAATCAGCATGAGAATTATGCCTAGATACTACAAAAAGGAGGACATCCACAAGAGGAATTTCCCAAGAAAATGTGAAGAGCTTTCAGTAGCCTCAAAAAAATAAGAAACAGTTTTCAATAGCCTCAAAGAAAATGAAAAACAATTCCTCACTTAAAAAAAGAGCTCAGAGAAGATACATAATAGAGAGTATTATGGAAGGTTTTCATCAGAGAATTCAAGAAAGAACTAGAAGAGAAACAAAGCAGAAATGAAAATCATTCCAGAAACAATAAAAAACAGAATTAAACATGACTATAAATACTGGGACAAGAAAGACAGTTTATATGAAATTATATAAAATAAACTGAAAAAGAACAAAAAATAAAGAAAAAATGACAGAAAAGACAGAAGAGGAGATCCAATATCTGCACTGTTAAGAGTTCTTAACAAAAAGCACTAATTAATAGAAAATACATTTAAATATATTAGAGAAGAAAACTTTCCTGACGAACACTCATCACCTTCTGGGGCATGGGGATGTGAACTAGAGAGAAGAGAAGGATTCTTCTCAATACATGAAAAAAAATACTTTTGATCACAGTAACAATAATGATGTTATTCAAAACCGACAGACAAAGAAGTTGGGTTTGGCTGCTTTGTCCCCTCACACTTGACTTTCTTCTTGCCTACACCTGAAGCTGTCAGTAAACCAACCATCCTGGAACCATGAGGAGAGGCTCACACACAAACACATGTGAGTGAGTAAATGCACTGAGGATAGCAAAGCAGGAAGGTAGGCTCCTGCCTTGATGACATCCTTGGACAACTGCACCATCTGTCAAACTGCTTACCTTCAGAAACACTGTTATGTGAGAAACAGAAACCTTTTACATTTTTTTAACAATCACCATCCCCCCCCCCACACACACACAGACACACACACTACTCCTAAAACAAAGAGAATCTTGAATCTTCAGACTGAAAGATGCATGTCCCATTAAAAAAAAATGGTAGAGAACCACCATCCGTAAGACACATTCTAGTGAAGTTACTAAATTTCAAAGATAAAAAATCAAGCATGAAGTATCAGTAATAAAGTATCTAGACAACAACAACAAAAAATAGGACAGGATTGGAAGAGAATATGGCTGACACTGGGCTTCTTCTCCACAGTTACAAAAGGCAGTATCTATAAAGTTCAGAGGGAAAAAAAAGTATAACCCTAGACCTTTATATCCTGTCAAGGCTCTCTTCAGGAATAAAATAAACATTCTCAAGCAAGAAAGAACTCAAGGAATGGTGCACTTACATCTCCTCTTGAAAACAAAAACAAACAAACAAAAACAAACCCAAAAGCTCTAAACTCCAGATGGCAATTAAATGAATGTAAATAAAGAACTTAGTAATGAAAAAGTCATGTAAAAAAAACTGGTGAGGGACTTCCCTGGTGGTCCAGTGGTTAAGACCCCACACTTCCACTGCAAGGGGCATGGGTTCGATCCCTGGTCTGGGAAGTAAGATCCCACATGCCGCGTGGTGTGGACAAAAAAATAAATAAATAAAAAACAAACAAAAACTGGTGAAATTTCTTTAGGAATAATAACCCTTGCTGTAAAGAAAGATTTCACTGAAGTTTAAAGTTTAATTCTTTCAGTTTTACTTCATTTTTTAATAACTTCGAGTAAAATTAAACTCTGATAAATAAAAATGTACAGTAGGATTTCATTTTTGTTTACCTATCCATCCATCTTGCTCTATATATGAATAGAGAAATGACTGTATGATGTTTTATCAATGCTTGTTTGGGGTAGTGGGATTTTGGATAATGTTTACTTTCTTATATATTATTTTCTATGTTGCTATATATACGTAGTTTTTAACAGCAATCGCATATTATTCCAAAAATAATAAATTTAAAAAATAATACTTAAAAATCAAAGAGAGTAGATACATATAACTCAAGAGCACCTGGCTGAAAGGATGGCTGCCCGAAGCAATGTCTTGAAGAATTTTGGGAGAATCTCCCAGATGGTCGTAGCTGTAAGTGAGATCAACAGGGCTGCCTATAAGGGCCACTTTTAAGTCATTGTGGAGCCAACTGAAAGAAAACAACAGAGTTTTTAGAGCTAAATCACTAAGTTAGCAGTTACTGGTCTCTTCAATGCTATGTGCTACATCTATTTAAATTAGAAAATGTTAAAAGCACTAAAGCCCTCCCAGAACATTTAACTTTAATAGATATTATTGCGTACCTTTCAAAAATAAAGTGTTGTGAAAAATACAGGCATACCTTGGAGATATTGCTGGTTCCTTCCCAGACCACAAAATAAAGTATCACAATAAAGCAAGTCACACAAATCTTTTGGTTTCCTGGTGCATATAAAAGTTATATTTACACTACACTGCAGTCTATTAAGTGTACAAAATCATTATGTCAGAAAAACAATATACACACCTTAATTAAAAAATACTTTATTGCTAAAAACATGCTAAACATCGTATGAACCTTGAGTGAATGGAAATCTTTTTGCTGGTGGAGAATCTTGCCTCGTGCTGATGGCTGCTGACTTTGATCAGGTGGTGGTTGCTGAAGGCTGGGCTGGCTGTGGCAGTTTCTTAGAATAAGACAGTAATGAAGTGTGCCGCACCGACGATCTCTTCCTCTCATGAACAATTTCTCTGTAGCGTGCAGTGCTGTTTGATGGCATTTTACCCACGGTAGAAATTCTTTCACAATTGGGAGTCAATCCTTTCAAATCTGGCTGCTGCTTTATCAACTTAAATTTATGTAATATTCTAAATCCACTGTTGTCATTTCAACAATTTCTTCACAGAATTCACCAGGAATAGATCCTATATCAAGAAACAACTTTTTTTGCTCATCCATAAGAAGCAACTCTTCATCCATTAAAGTTTTATCATGAGATTGCAGCAATGCAGTCACATCCTCAGACTCTACTTCTAATTCTAGTTCTCTATTTCCACATCTGCAGTTACTTCCTCAGCTGAAGTCCTGAGCCCCTCAAAGTAATCCAGGAGGTTTGGAATCAACTTCTTCCAAACTCCTTTTTAACACTGATATCTTGACCTCTTCCAATGACTCAAAAATGTTCTTCTTTTTTTTTTTTTTTTTTTTGCGGTATGCGGGCCTCTCACTGTTGTGGCCTCTCCCACTGTGGACCACAGGCTCCAGACGCGCAGGCTCAGCCGCCATGGCTCATGGGCCCAGCCACTAGGCGGCATGTGGGATCTTCCCAGACCCGGGCACGAACCCGCGTCCCCTGCATCGGCAGGTGGACTCTCAACCGCTGCGCCACCAGGGAAGCCCTCAAGAATGTTCTTAATGGCATCTAGAATGGTGAATCCTTTCCAGGTTTTCAATTTACTTTCCATCAGTAGAATCACTAGCTATGGCAGCTACAGCCTTATGAATGTATTTCTCAGTAATAAGACCCAAAAATCTTACTCCTTGATCCATGAGCTGCAGAATGGACGTTGTGTTAGCAGGCACAAAACAACATTAATCTCATTGTATATCTCCATCAGAGCTTTTGGGTGATCAGGTGCAATTATCAATTAGCAGTAATATTTTGAAAGGAGTCTTTTTTTCTGAGCAGTAGGTCTCAACAATGGGCTTAAAATATTGAGTAGCCCATGTTGCAAACAGATGTGCTACAGATGTGCTATTATCCAGGCTTTGCTGCTCCATTTACTGAGTACAGGCAGAATAGATTTAGCAAAATTCTTAAGGGCCCTAGGATTTTTGGAATGGTTAAGTTGAGCACTGGCTTCAACTTCAGGTCACCAGGTGCATTAGCCCCTAACAGAGTCTGTCCTTTGAAGCTCTGAAGCCAAGCACTGACTTTTCTTCTCTAGCTATGAAAGTCCTTCTCCAGCAATGGCATCTTTTTCCAATATAAGGCTGTTTCGTCTACACTGAAAAATCTGTGGTTTAGTGTAGCCACCTTCATTAATTATCGTAGCTAGATCTCCTGGATAACTTGCTGCAGCTTCTACATCAGCACTTGCTGCTTCACCTTGCACTTTTACGTTATGGAGACAGCTTCTTTCCATAAATCTCATGAAACAACCTCTGCTAGCTTCAACTCTTCTTCTGCAGCTTCCTCACCTCTTTCAGCCTTCAGAATTGAAGAGAGTTAGGGCCTTGCTCTGGATTAGGTTTGGCTTAAGGGAATGTCATGGCTGGTTTGATCTTCTATCCAGACCACACAAACTTTATCCATTATCAGCAATAAGGCTATTTTGCTTTCTTATCATTCATGTGCTCATTGGAGTAGTACTTTTAATTTCCCTCAAGAACTTTTCCTTTGCATTCACAACTTGACTAACTGGCACAAGAGGTCTATCTTTTGGCCTGTCTCGGCTTTCAACAAGCCTTCTTCAGTAAGTTTAATCATTTCTAGCTTTTGATTTAAAGTAAAAGATGTGCAACTCTTTCTTTCACTTTGACACTTGGAAGCCATTGTAGGTTATTAAAACACACCAACATTTATTAAATTCACCATATTATATGGGTATGGTTTGTGGTGTCCCAAAACAATTACAACACTAACATCAAAGACCACTGATCACCATGATAAAATGTAATAATACTGAAAAAGTCTGAAATATTTTGAAAATTATCAAAATATGACAGAGACACAAAGTGAGCCGATGCTGTTGGAAAATGGCACCAAAAGACTTACTTGAATGAGGGCTGCCATAAACTTTAAATTTGCAAAAAACACCATATCTGCAAGTACAATACAGCAAAGTGCAACAAAATGAGGTAAGCCCGTACACACCAAAGAAATTCAATGAATTAATTTGCTGTGTTAGAATGCTAACTCTAAGCTAGCTATAAACAAAGACTTTAATTTTAGCATAAATGATCTGTAGTTTTTATTTTGTCATACTTACACAGCAGAGTCAGTTACCTCCTAATTATCCATTAAGGCCATTTAAATAAATTTCATAAAAAACAAACTACATCATTCATATTTATTCTCTATGACAAGGAAGTATGGATCCAGCTCCTCCAAAAATAGTTATAAATGTGGTGACCATGTAACTCTGGTTTGTCAGAGACAGTGGTGGTTTTAACCTGTCATCCTGGAGTAATTAACAACTCCCCTTTCTACTCTCAACAGTGTCCCAGTTTAGACAATCAATTATATGGTCGATCTATTAAGTCTCTAAGATATAAAAAGATGGAGAGTCATTCTACAAAATAACTGGCCTGTACTCTTCAAAAAATATGTCAAAAAAGGAGACTGAAGAGTCATGACACTGACTGCAATGTGTAACTCCAGACTGGATCCTGGGCAGGAAAAAAAAAAATTTATAAAAGAAATTATGGAAGAATCAGTGATATCTGAACACAAACTATAGATTAGATAAGAATACTGTATCAATAGTAAATTCTTGATTAAATAATCAAATTCTTAAATGGAGAATATCCCTTGTTCTTAGGAAATCCACACAGAAGTACTCAGTGTGGGATAAAAAGAGCATTATGTCTACAACCTACTTTCAGATGGTTATATTCAAACAAATATATACATGGAGAGAGAATAAAAAAATACATGAAACATGAACATTGACTAATCGGGTGAACATTACACAAAAATGGGTATACAAAGAACATTTCAAGTATCCTGAATTATTTCAAACTAAAAAGATAAAAAGATCAGCAGGGGGAGAAGCGGGGAATGGAGCTGTTAGAAATTGCCCTCCAATTATCTTTTGGAGTCTCATTCCCACTAACACTATTTGGAATCAGCTAAAATAGTCATTTTTTCATATATAAAACAAATTATCATATAAATGTTTTTAAAACCCTGAATATTATTACTAACCTCTTTCGAATTCTAGCATTAAATAGTGGTGCCTCAAAACGTGGATTTGTACCAACCAGGAGGACAACATCTGTCTCTTCCACACCGGCAATTGTAGTATTAAGAAGATAACTGGAACGTAGATCTGTGCTAGAAACACGAAATATAAAATGCAAGTTTTACTTTAAAACTAATACACACTGACAATCCATGAAATACTCTCCTGTCATCAAACCCATGGCACTCCCAGACAAAAAAAGAATCTATGAAGCATTCTTAAATTACATCAAAGGTTCAGATACTTATTAATAACTGGATTCTCTAATAGCTCCTGGTCTGACTTTGGTCTATATGTGATAATAAGCTGGTTGGTATGTTGGAGTATCCAAGCTGTCACATAAAAGTCACTGATGCCATAGATGTGTTGGTTTAAACACAACTTGTAACCAGAAAAAAAAAAAAAAGAAAGAAAAAAAAAAGAAAGCCTAGATTCTAGCTTCAAACTTCTCACCCAGCTCCTGTGGTAGGGAAGACCTCTTCAGTGCATAGGGTGTCAGAGTCCACTCTATTAAGTAAATCTTTGAGAGATACTAGGGCTTCAGCATCCACCAAGCCACCTGCGATTGCTGCCACATCGTTGCCTTGAAAACTCTGCAACTAAAAATGGATGGAAAGGCTATCACCAAGAAACCTTCATTCAGCAAAGGATCACAATGAAATGTTCAGAAAACAAAACAATAATGTCATTTTCAAGTACAATAAAAGGAACAAACTTCTAACTAAAACGTTCTCACATTAATTATTAATCTGAAAGTGAGAAGCAGAAGCGTATGTGGGGCCAAGGTTAATAACATCAGTCTGGAATAAAGATGTATGTATGTATGCATGTATTTATTTATTTATGGTCGTGCTGTGTGGCATGTGGGATCTGATTCCCTAACCAGGGATCGAACCTGTGCTCCCTGCAGTGGAGGTGTGGAGTCTTAACCACTGGACAGCCAGGGAAGTTCCTGTTTGTTTTTAAATTAGGAACAAAGGGTCTCAAAATGAGGTCTGGAAGATGAAGACTGTGGAATTATATTTAAATACAACTTCATCTGAAGGATCTGTCATTCCTTCAAGCCCTTTATGTATGTTGCTTTTCTCTGACCAGAAGGCCATTCCCCGTTTTTGCTCTGGCAAGCTTGTATTCATGCTTAGACTTTGCCTAAGGAGTCACCTTACCTATGTGACACGATACCTGGTTAGGCATCCCTCCAATGTGCTCTCTCATATATCATTTTCTGCACAACTACCCAAAGCAGCATATGATAATTGCTTAATTATGCATCTTTTCCTAAAAGACTGTGGGAGGTTAAGAACTATGTGCTAGTGGTCTTTATATCCCTACATCTAGCATGACATGTTGTACAGTTCTCAATACATGTTTTCTTTTTTTCTCAATAAATGTTTGTTAAATGGAAGATAATCTTGGCAAGATGAAAGAAGTGAAGAGAAACATATCCCCTCTTCATTAGAAAGATGTGCCTTGGAAATCACAAATATAGTTATTCTATACTTCAATTTTTTACCATTCCAGCTACACGAGAGAGTGCGTCCTCCCAGGTGGTGTATGTTAAAAGCCCCTTTTCATTTCTGACCATCGGCTCGGTAAGTCTTTGACGTTTTAGCCCATCATAGGCAAATCTAGATAACAGAAATTATACCATTTGTGGAATCTTGTTAAAAAAGGCAACTATAATTTTCAAGTTTAAAATCTAAAAGAAATGTTATTAAAATACAGTACTGGTTAAAGGTCAAACAGAACAAACACTTGGATAAAATAATTATTCCAGGTTTCTTTGGAGATGAACTAATAAATATTCTACAAACATCATCTAAAACTAAAATACCACCTAAAATGTTTGAGTTCTTATAATTTATTTTCAGCTACCTGAATAATCTTAAAATTACAATACACAAGAAATCTGGTAGCTGAAAAAGCCAAACCATTTATAAAACTTGAGTATCTTTAGATATTTCATCAAAATTATATTGTGCAAATCTAACTTATATTTAGCTTCTATTCTCCAATGAAACAGAGGCAAACTGAAATAGATAAAGTATCTTAATTTACTTCAATTTCTCTATCTGGGAGGAAAAAACATATTTCTCAATATGAAAGCCAGTTAATATGAAAGCCAGTGATATACCTAGGACTATTAAAGTCAGTTTTGTCTAATTCTCTATATAAACAGTCCAGATTTCAATAGTCTATATACATTAATTTGCAAATATAAAAGACTGTTCCTTAATATTAAAATTATTATAAAATTTCCTTTAAATCAAGTCCAAAAGTTAAAGGAAACAATATAGCACATACCTGGTTTTATCAGAGATCCACTCTTCATTGATGTCCTCATGCATCCTTGGCAAAATCCTCATTACCTCTCCAGTTCTTGTGCTGACCACAATATTACTTCCAACTGCATCCATTACATCAATGGATTCTGTCTTTCTAAGAAAATAAACACATATATTTACTAGTTGATTTTGAAAATAAAAAGTTTCTGTTACTGGGTTTACGAAAAACAAAAAATTTTACAAATTTCCTTTCTGAATTTCTAAAACTAATGGAACTCAGAGGAACTGTGATTTAAAAAATTAAATAAATAAAAATAGGTAAATAAAATAAATATACCCTCATATTTGAACAGACCGTAATGCAAAAATGAAGCCTTTAAAACTGTTATCTAAAACAGAAACCAACTGGAACAGCTGCAAATAGCGAAATATGGACAATTAGAGTATCAAAATAAATAATAAGAGGGGCAAGATTTTGGGGTGTGGCTGATTAAGGAGCTTGACAAATCCTCCCCCCAAAACCAAAAATAAAGCTAGACAAAAACTGACAAAAGCAACCAATTCAGCTCTTTGGAGAGCTAACAAAAGCACACAATATCATGAAAAGCTTTCATGTGTGGGAAAAACTCCTGAACTTCAAGAAAGAACAGTGGAAATCAGTGGTGTTCTGGCTTGGGACTATTCTTATCCCCTTTCCTACCACCTTGAACTGGAGGTTCTGCCAAGATGGGACAAGCTATGAAGACAGGAGCTTCTTTCTTTCCTACAGACAAGGCTCACTCGTCTTGAAGAAATGGCAAAAGTTGTCTGTGGAAGTGGTATCTTGGAGGTCATTGAGCCGAGGAAAGTCAAGAGTACTAGCCTGAGGCTGTAGTCACAGTCAGGGCAAGCATTCCTAGTGGAGGCTGCACATATGTGCAGCTGAGACCAGAGAGAGCCCCAGGCTATTCATACTCTCCTGGACAATAGAGAGACCCAAAAGACCTGGTGTAAAGTACAAGCTGGGTAGACTTGAAAACAGCCTTATCTCTGAATATGAATATGCTCTTCTATCCACACACAGATCCAGTGGCAGAGGATGAAAGCTTTACTGGCTCAAAGAATTTAAGCACAGTCATTATCTGACTACTAAGCTATACAGACGCAGGAGCAACTCCTAAGAAGCCTTGCTTAAAAATAAAAACAAGAACATTAAAATATGTTCGAAGAAATAAGGAAAATCATGTTTAAAGATTAAAGGGAAGTATGAAACATTGAATCAACAAAGATTCCCAGTAAGGATACAGAAATTACAAAAAAGAACGAAATAGAAATTCTGGAGTTGTAAAGTATAACTGTAATAAAACAAATCACTATAGGGGTTGAACAGCAGATTTGAGATGACAAAAGAATGAATGAATGAACTTGACAACAGATCAACAGAATTCATCCAATCTGAAGAATAAAGAAAAAAAAGTTTTACAAAAAATGAATAGTGTCTCAAAGACCTGTGACACAACATTAAGTGTAGCATTTGTATGTATTATGGAGAGGAGAAAACACTCTCTATTTAGACATTTCAATTATGTACTGTCTCCTCCCTGCCCCCAGCTCCCTAAACCTTTTGTATACACAAATACATGGTTTAAAGTCTGGAGTTTTTTTTTTTTTTTTTTTTTAAAGCCTGGAATTTTAAGATACTCCCATATACTCTGGTACTCTGGTAGGAGTTTAAAATCAGAAGGCAATTTGATGATATATTTCTAGAACCTTAAAAGTATACAAATTTATTGCAACGATCTATTTCATTTCCTAATTTAATCAGAAGAATCAGAGATATATAAGAAAAGTTATAAATATGTTTATTTTAGATTTGTAAGACTTCCCTGGTGGTGCAGTGGTTAAGAATCCACCTGCCAATGTAAGGGACACTGGTTTGAGCTCTGGTCCAGGAAGATCCCACATGCCACAGAACAACTAAGCCCATGTGCCACAACTACTGAAGCCCACACGCCCAGAGCCCGTGCTCTGCAACAAGAAAAAGCCACCGCAGTGAGAAGTTTGCGCACCGCAATGAAGAGTAGACCCCACTTGCAGCAACTAGAGAAAGCCCATGCACAGCAACGAAGACCCAACACAGCCATAAATAAATAAATAGATAGATTTTAAAAAATAGATTTGTAATTATAAAGAACTAATAAGAACTAATTAAAGTATAATATGTATACGTGGTTGAAATTTTAATGTACAATGAGAGGAAACTATACATTTTTAAAAATCAAGACAATCTTATTCCTTGGAAGAACAAGTGAATAAAATAATTTTGTGATTAAGTACTTTGGAATTAATTTCCAAGAAAACTACAATTAATTTGCACAGTTTCATCCTATCCTTCAATTTAACAACTTATCTTCTATTAAAAGGGTTCTACTTAAAGCAAATAAATAAAAACTTGGACCAGAACAATTAGAACTCATGAAGAAAATGAATCTTAAATTTTTTTGAATAGTACTGAATTAAAGGACAAAAAATACCATGATGAATACCTTGTTTCCCAAGGCCGAGCAGTAAAGGCATAGGGCTTAGAGGTCAGGGCACCTACAGGGCAGATGTCAATGATATTCCCAGAAAGTTCAGACATGAACATCTTTTCAATGTATGTGCCAACTTGCATATCATTTCCTCGGCCTGTTGTTCCCAGATCATCTACTCCTGCAATCTCACTTGCAAATCTGCAAGATAAAAATGTACCATCAAATGGTCAAACGCAGCAAACTTACCTCATTTCCTATTCATTATCACAAAGGTAATGATTTTCAAAACACTAGAAAGATAGATTTTCAATGGAAAATGTAGTCCCTGAATAAAAATAATAAATGTTTCCATTTAATTTGAGGTGTAACACACGTACAGAAAATTGCACAAATCATGTGCACAGCTCAGCAAGTTATCACAAAGTTAATGCTTGTAGATTTTGATTTTTAAATCCAAGTAAAGTTGATATTAACTAAAAGTAAAAACTTATTCATTTTACTGGCTTATGTAAAAAACACTGAATACAACATCCCTCTTCTTTCACCAAATAAAAGTTGATATCCGTTCCAGTGGTGTTATTCCACCAAATTTTGTGAATATTAAATAAGTATACAAATGATATTGCAGAAGAGAGAAGGAGAAAAAGATTACCTGATGCACCGAGTACACTGTATACATCTAGTCATAATGGTTTTTACCAATGGCCCAATGTTCTTGTCCTCCACAGCACGTTTCCCCTCTAAAAACCGGCTCCTATCACTTCCAAACATCATGGACTGGTCCTTAAGTAGATTATGAAAGAGTTAACCAAATTTTGCTCACAAAATTAAAACAAAAAGATTTAAGGAATTAGACTACATGCCTGCAGATCACATTCACCTCCCTGGTCACAAATAGGACAATCCAGTGGGTGATTTGCTAGTAGGAACTCCATCACACCTTCCCTGTAAAGAAAATTGTAATATACATAATTACATAAATTGCTGACATTCAAAATGGTTTACATATAGCCTATTTAAATAACTGTCACAGATGTATACTCTCATATAGTTAACATGGATTTTACATTTACTATAAGAAACGCCAATGTAACTATCATAAGAGTAGTATTAAATACATAATCTAAAAAGTTTATAGGAATCCAGAATAAAACATCATTAGAGAACCTAGAAAATTGAGTTTTAACAATACAGAAATACCAAAAGTTGCTGAATGGTCTTCAGAAAACACTGGCATTAATTCAAAAAAACATGAATGTAAAGCAAAAACAAACACAATCAGTGCCAGTACAGTACAGTACAATATCACTGCAATAATCTCAGTTCAATAAGCCCCAAACAAACTCACTGTTACCACAAGATGAGCAAGGTTCTAAACAAGGGATTTTAATGCTGATTCTGCTGTAGGCTCAGAACCATAAACACCTGACTTCACCTCCTCTATGTGTACTCACTTCCAACTGCTCCTAGAAGCCAAGCACGCCAACTTCTTCAGAGTTTGATACTGAATTTCTCGTCTATGGGAAGGTCTACATACTGAAGTGTGCAATTTTCTGCTCTAATAAAAGTCACTATGCCGAGTTAACAATAAAGTACCTGGCTTTCTTAGTTTTCTCTGAGTTTGTCAGGATATTCCAACCTTTCATTACTGGCATGGCACAAGCAGCTACAACCTGGAATTTCAATGCAAAAATCTCTAAGTATTTGTATTTATTTGTAATTATAAGTTAACCCAATATATAAAAATATTAAATTAACATTTGAAAACCAGGAAAGAACAGAGTATTTTTGAAGACTGAGTTTAGTTTTCATATTTATAATATGATAATCTGGCACGATACATTTCTCTTAGAAACAAGACATCTTAATTTTATTCTAATAATTAATGAGATTTTTTATAAGAGGCTCTGAAATGGAACATCAAATAACTGTGTTTTGATTAGCAGGCAGTACTGAATTAAAATTGCACAAGCCAAAACGAAATTAAACTGAAAGTGAACCTCTTCACTGCAACCCTTTTCTCTAGTGAAAATGGCACAGCATAAGCACTTCTAATGTGCTGCTTGGCAGTTCCACATCCTACTTGTGTGTCACACACCATTTGGAAATAGTGACTGCTCTAAAAAGACCCCTTTAATTTCTCAATGTTACCATTATATGCCACTTGCATTTATATAAAGCACTTTCTTCAATGGGTTTCCAGTTTTGAAATGAAGAGAATCAATCACACAAAAAATAAATTTATAGATAGAAGTAAACAGAACCAGATTCTCCACTACAACAATACTGATTATAAATAAAGTCTGCTGCAAGATTTAAAGTTTTCTACCTTCTACAGCATGGTGTGGAATTTTAGGTATCAAGTACCTTAGGAGCTTTCTCAATTTCAACAAGGCACATCCTGCAGTTTCCAGCAACAGACAACCTTTCATGATAACAGAATCGAGGGATCTGCATGCCAACCTTCTCACAAGCCTAGGAGACAAAGTAAAAAATGTTTGCACTAGAATAACCTGACCTCATCCTTGTCTAAAACACAGTAAAAACAAACAAAAAAACATGAGGCCATCCCCTACCTATATTATTACTCCTACCTACAAATATCTGTAACTCGATCCTCAAAGAGATTTCCCTCCTTTTCTTTCCTCTTGATTCCAACCCCTGTCTGCTCTGAAGCTACCTCTTTAAAGATCCTCACCGTGCCTATACCTTATGTGGAAGAAACTGGATAAAGAAGCATATTCAGACTGTGCTAAAGGCTTGACTCCCCATTTCTATTCTGGACCATTGTCTACAAAGACTCCTCCTTCAAATTCTGTCCCAGTGGTTTCATACCTTGACTTCCTCATTGACTAGCCCCTCCTCCTTTAGATTAGACTCCACTTTACACCTTCCAGCTGACTATAATCTGGTTCTATCTTTGGCTCCAAATACCCCACCCAGGACTCTCACTCCCTTCCCAGTTCCCATTTGCTTAGTGAAGGATATTAGTTCCCTCTACCAATTATCCCTGCTCCTTCTCTGAGCCTACAAATGTACTCAAACTTCCTCTAGAATTAGTTCTTCCATCCTTAGTCCTCACTCTAAAGCAATCTCATCGATTTTCAATATTTTAACTACTTAGAAAAAACGTATGGAGTCTTCCTGTGTGCTAGATGCAGTGGGTCAACTGTCCCAGCCTTCACACTAGCTCATTTACATATGATTACATTCAAAACTTCATCTGTGGCCCTGATGGTCTGCAGCCCTGATAGTCCTCCACTTCTTTAGATGTAAGTAGGCATTCACATGTGTACACTCTACAGACAGTTAAAATTCAATCTATTTTTGTCCCCTACTATACATCCCCAAATAAGCTAACAAAGGCAGAAATCACAAAAACTCCTCTGCTCTTCATCATTCCTAAAGGCCTGTCTATCTCCATCTCACTCTCCCCTGAATATACCTTCTTGTTTTCATTCCCATTGCCACTATTTTGGGCCTTTTCACTTCCTGCTCCACTAATGCAAGATATACTCTTTCTGTGTCTCATTCCAGTCTTATTATTCTCCAAACCACCATCCTCTACAGTCACTGTCATACTGCTTAGTAGCCATGAATATTCTTGATGGTCCAAACTATAAGCTCTTCAACATTGCATACATTGTCTTTAATGACCAGACCTTCTCTACCAGAATAATCTGATTTCCTGTTATCTCCTCTTCTACACATACCTTATGTTCCATCAATACCAAACTACCTGAAGCTTCCTTGTCCACATATAAAAACCTACTCATCCTTTAAATAATCTTCTCAGAGGTCACCTGAGATATTCCTGACATCTCTTTCTACCTATACATGCCAAAATACTCTCCACTGTACATAATTTTGTTATATATTTATGTTTACATGTGTATGCCTGACAGTCTAGAAATTACTGTTAAAATGAATAAAGAGCATTTAGCTCTGCAATAATTTACGATGGAATGAAGCACTTCTTCTACATGACCAACTCTGTTAGTTCTGGAGGAATCTGGAGAAATTAAATATTTAGGGCATAAATTCGAGAACCTACTACCCTCCATTTATCTGCTTTGTAGGACACATTCCTAGAAATATTATTAAAAATAGGTTACATAAAAGTGAAAAGCATCAAGCAGGCTCACAACAAAGGTCACCTTTTCCCCAAACTTACCTATGTTAACTAATAATTTATTTTAGGTAACTTAAAACTTCTAAACGGGAATTTATTTGAAGGCAGGAGTGAAACAAAAGGACTGCCACAGTTCACTTAGAAAGTCAGAAACTGATAAACGATAGCTCACTCACTCTGAAATGCCAAGATTTCAAACCAAACTTATTTTCATATAATTTTACTATCTATATATAGTTCTTTAATGAGCATTTGTCAAGGAATCTTGAAAATTTTAGAAGCAAATGAAAAGTATAAAGAAAATAAATTATTTTTGTTTTTTTTAAATCAGAACATACACAAAAATAAAGAATTAAAATGAATGCCTACTTGGAGGATGGTAGTTCCTGGTTCCACCATGACAGACTGACCATCAACAAATACTTCAATCAAGTTGCTTGCTGCTGTGGCAGTTGTTCGAACTGACCATCAAAAATATTGAGGTGAAAATGAAATTAACAGAGTTCAAGTTATTACAGCAGAGGATAATGGATTAATTAACCTTCACATCTAAATTTTTTCCTCATTTTGTACTATTCCCTTCTATTTCTCTAGACGCAAACTTCTAAATTACTGACTTAGAGGAAAGCTTTTCCAGTCCTGAATACCAAACAGAATATGGCTGTCTACTTTTAACAGCAGTTTAAGTTGTAACTTTTCATACCACTGAAAATATGTTCCTGGGAAGACCACTTCTCAAAAGCAGAATGACTGCTTTTTCCATTTTGGCACTGATGGGCAATTCCTACTACTTTCTATTCCACGATAATTTCTATAAAATGTTTAAAGTTGTATTTTGAAAATTATTCTATTCAACTTGGGTCACTGTTTCCATTTTTATTTAAAATATATTATGGGTCTTTCAAGAAACATTCCATAAACCTATGAATTTACAAAGACAGAAAGTCTAGTACCCACAAACGCAAATTCAAAAAAAAGACACTCACCACATCCTTTAGGAGACTTAGAAAGGCTCACTAAGGCCCTTCTTACAGGTATCCTTAACATATTGCTAAGAATAAAACAAAGAAGAGTTATATTATCATAGGAAAAACAATGCCAATCACAAACTTTTCGGTAATATTTTATGGTTTTAAAGCACTTCATATATATATACATTATTTCATTGAACATTTCACAAGTCCTGATATTTTTCCTGAAATTCTAGAGATGAGAATACTCCATCTCAGATAGATTAACTGATTTGTACATCATTAAGAAGCTGAGAAGGAGCGGCTAGCACATAAATTTGAATCTTCTAATTCTATATAAAGGGCAGTTTTGCTGTTTTTAATTATAAACAAATGATCAAACTTAATATACTACTATATAGTAAAATAAATTTCAAGAATTAACAGTGAGTTTATCATTAATTGCTATGTAAAATAAAGCCTACCTTTCTGCCTTCATTTCCTGCTAAAATGCATTCTAACATTCTACGTTCTGAGCAGTTACCTACTAAATGCTTCTGAGATATTCTGAGCTGGCTCACAAGCCCAAGCCTTTAAAAACTCTGAAGTGCTATTCTCTGTGTCCAGTAGTACCTTTATCTTACAGATTTGCAATTATCTGTTTATGTGCCTGTTCTACACCCCTTGTATTATGAACTTCTTTAATCTTTCTATCCTCAGTACCTACCCCCAAGGCTGCCACACAGTAACCTCTAAAACAGTGGTTCTCTATAAGAGATAACTTTGCTTCCCAGGGAACATTTAGCAATGTCTGGACAAACTGTTGTCGTGACTAGGAGAAAGCTATTGGCATCAAGTGGGTTGAGGTCAGCGTGCTACTAAAGATCCTACAAGGCTCAGGACAATCTCCCATAATAAAGAATTATCTAAAGTGTCAACAGATCTGCAGTTAAGAAGCCCTCTCTAAAGGATTTGCTGAATTACTGAAATAAACGGAAGTGGATTATATAAATTAACACCAATTAAAGGTATACATAAGCAAAAAGAGAGAAAAGTTTTCTGATCTTTTAGAGTTTTTTGTCCATCCACTTGATCATATCGGCGAAGCACTGAACTTTCTGTCTACTCACTTGATTATATGGGATAAGCATCTTATTTTTCATTTGGAACTCTTAAAAATACAACAAATTATGTGATCAGAATGTATTGCATACAGAATTTCAAAGTTTATAGTAGAAAACAGTATATATACATAAGTTTTAAGCATGTTTCACAGAAATTTCATTAATTCAGACGTCAATAACTCAAACAATTCATTAATTCAGAATTTGTGATACTGAATCTGCAGACATCTGTCACCTACTAGTGAGTGACTTTTTGGTAAATCACAGTTTCTGTTTCTTTATCTATAAAAGAAAACAATACTTCTTAGGCTATGTGTTACTAGTAGGAGCTCAATAAATGTCAGTTATATCTGAATTCAATTTAGATGGTACTAGCCACTGAAAATCAGTTTTAAAGGGCTCTTCTTTTGTGCTCCTTCTCTTTACTACCAGCACACCCTGTGTGTGTGTATATATATATATATCTTTATTATTCCACCTTCTAAACTGTAAGTTAGCAATCAATTTCAGTATCTCTAGTCTGTAAGCTCCTTGACAAGGAATGGTGCACTTTGGTCATTTCCCTTTTCTGAAGACCTAGCCCCTAAGAAAATGAACCATCAAACAGAGTTGACCCTTAAACAATATGGGTTTAAACTGCACAGGTCCACTTACAGGCGAATTTTTTTCAGTACTACAGTACTACAAGATATGAGATTGGTTGAATCCTCAGATGCAGAACCATGGATATAGAAGGCCAACTGTAAGTTATATACAGATTTTCGACTGCACAAAGGGTTGGAACCCTTAATCCTCTCATTGCTCAAGGGTCAACTGTAGTCTTACCACCAAGTTCCAGAATGAGTAGCATCTGTCCTATTAAAATCTATTCATATAAAGGTAAAACTGAACTTGCTAAGTTAAAGACAGATCAAAATCAACAATATTTCATACAACAATGTAAAAACTTTAATGTTACATTTGTCTCCAATACAATATGAAAGTGGTGCCCACTTTAGCTAGGAAATCCACCAGGACTAGGCTGTCTGTTGAAAACCCAGCGTCAAGTGGAAGACTGCATAGCCCCAACATAAGAAATACAGATTTGCAAAACTTTGATAAGCACTTTACACTTATTTGGCTACCATGTAAGACCAGAAATAATCATCTCTAAGATAGGAAAATGCTAATGAATAATCATTTCTAAAACTAGACTGGATACTTTTTGGTGCAGGGACAATACTACTCCACATTCTCCACCAGGTATCCCGCATCCATCCACTTCTCTCTCTAGGTACTGTCCTATTCCAAGCCACCATCATCTCTTGCTTGGACTGTTACAGTAGCCCCCTAACAGGTCTCCTGCCTTCCACACTGCTCCCACAGCCTCTCCCATCTTCCCAGGGGCTGTGACCTCAGACGGAAATGCTCTTCCCTCAGATCTTTCTGGCCCCTCCTCATCCTCCAAATTTTGGCTTAAAAGGCATTTCTCAGGGAGATTTTCCTTGACCAGCCTAACTAAAATATCCTAACTACTCCCCAGTCACATCACCCATTTAATTCTTCTTTGTGGACCCACTTCTAGCTTATAATAGGTATTCAACAACTATTTGTTAAATGAATTCTATCTCTACTCTCTGGCCATCACTTCCACTTTCCTGGTATTAAAGAGTGCAGGTGCTCCGGCAGCCTTACAACACCCTGCTTAAAGATGCACACACAATTCAGTGGAAAAAAAGGACGTTCCGCAAAAAGCCAACTTGATGTTTATTCATCAGAAACAGTTTACGTTACATTTTCTATACCCTCAATTCGTTTTTGAGCAGAGCTGTGTCTGATCCACGTTTTTACAGTACATGTACATGCATTGGATTCCCAAAATTTTTAAACAACGTAGCTTTGTTATTTGCAGTGCGATCTTGAGCCAACTTTTCAAATGTCTTTTTTCCTCAGTTGCCCCACCAATGAAAAGGATAAGAAGTATTAGCCAACGCAATCTATGGACGAAACCAAAAAACAAAACAACAGAGGCATGGACGGTTGCTAAGGCAACAGCAGCCAAACAAAGATGCAATTATACCAGCTATGTAGTAACTGGGGGAAAAAGCTCAGTCTTTAGGCCTAAGTCACTTGACAGGTCCTCTCCCGGGAAACAAAACGGCCTCCTCTCCAGGAAGGGGACTGTCCTGCATTCCCCTGCAGAGGGAAGGTCACCCACAAGGCTGCACTCGGGCCAGTGCTCCCCAGGGCCTCGTGATTTCCTCCTCCGCTCAGCTCCGTCAGAGCAGAGACGTTGGCTAACAGTCCTCACCCGCCAGCTCTCGGGGGTTCCCGAGGAGGCGGGGTGGGACGCGGCGCCCATTCAAGGACAAGAGGGGAATGAGTCGGTTGGGCCAAAGAAAACAGTCTCGTCAATAAACACACTCCGGGGACCAAGGCACCTCGGCCTTCTCACCCAAACACAACCTCACCTTCTCCCTGGAGCCGCCGAGGCTGCCCTGCAGAATTGTCTACAACCCGCCGACTCCTTCAGAGGCCGGGTTTCTGATTCAATATGGCAGCCTCGGGTATCTCAGTCAGCCGGGCCTGGAAGAACGGAAAGTCGGGAGGGACTAGAAACCACAATTCGACAATTTCCCGTTTAGATTGAGCTCGGCAACTTCCGTCAGCTTGACAGAGGGCGGGGTGGAGGACGTAGCAGCCGGGAGGAAGTGGGGGCGGGAAGTTCCGCCGGAAGTAACCTGGCGGCCGAGGCCGAGCGTCTTCCGTCATTTCCGGCGCTTCAACGGGCGGTTCCGGTAGTCTTTGCAAACCTTGGAGGTAGTAATTTAAGCAATGCCGATTTTATTAATTGATTTGCAAACACAAAGAAAGCTCGGCGGATAATTTGTGGGCCGTTAATTAAGAGCCCTTGATTTTTACGTTGAGAAATCTTAACGTACTTTACTTTTAACCTGCGGTTGGGGGCATCGGAGAGAAACGCCTCCGTCTCTATATAAGGCATTTCCGGCCTCGTTGCGGGCCTTTTTTCCTGTTAGCGCTCGGCAGCGAGTGTCTGCGCTCCTCTTTTCCTCCGCTGCCGCCCAGTTCCCTATCAGCCGTCGCCATGGGTTTTGGAGACCTGAAAAGCCCCGCCGGCCTCCAGGTGCTCAACGACTACTTGGCGGACAAGAGCTACATCGAAGGGTGAGCTGACGGGCCGGGGTCTGGGCAGGGCCGGGAGCAGTGGTGCCACGTGGCGCGGCCTCGGCTGCGGCTGGAGGAAAGGAAGCCCGACCCCAGGGCTCTCCCGCGGGAGGGGACTGCGAGGGGAGAAGGGTTAAAAATGTGCTTTGTTTCGGCTTATTTGACTCCACCAGGTTTTTCTGCGTCTTTGCTCAGTTAACAAATGTAAACCTGTAGGTCCACGTTAGCGATTGCAATTTCTGAGGTCTAAGTGGCAGTTGTGTCTCAGGATAGCTCGGAGAACCAAATAAATGATCCCTGATCCTAAGGAATTTATTTTTTACAGAAAACTAAAGCTGCTTAGGTAGCCCGGTAACAAGAGGGCGAATTGCCACTAATTAATTGGACGGTTGTAGCTAGCTAGCGTTTGTCGTTCGTTGGCTGGTGTTTGTGGTTTTTCTTTTAAAGGTGTGTGCAATTACTTTCGCATCGTTGGCAGGTATGTTCCGTCACAAGCAGATGTGGCAGTATTTGAAGCAGTCTCCGGCCCACCACCTGCCGACTTGTGTCATGCCCTACGTTGGTATAATCACATCAAATCTTACGAAAAAGAAAAGGCCAGGTAAAAGTATCTTTGTGTTTATCTGAAGAATAGAATGCTTTCTAAGCTTAAACTCAGGGTTTTCACGTGACAAGTTAGGGTTCAGTCTACTTTAGTTTTGTGGGGATATGGTAAGCTAAATTTCTCTGTGACTTTAGAAGGCCAAGAGGCTGAAATCCTCCATTTTTTCATGTAGAACATGTAACAGGTAGAACATGACAATTTTGAAGAAAAAATTAGTCAATCTAAGAAATAGAAAATTTTATTGAAGCCACACTGAGGATTATAATCTCTGAAAAGCCCATCAGAAACCTCTGAAAACTGTTCTGTGCATATAAGTGTTTTTTTTTTTTTTTAATTTATTTATTTACTTGTGGCTGTGTTGGGGTCTTTGTTGCAGTGCGCAGCCTTCTCATTGTCGTGGCTTCTCTTGTTGCAGAGCACAGACTCTAGGCGCGTGGGCTTCAGTAGTTGTGGCTCGCGGGCTCAGTAGTTGTGGCCTGTGTGGCTTCAGTAGTTGTGGCACATGGGCTTAGTTGCTCCGCGGCATGTGGGATCTTCCCAGACCAGGGCTCGAACCCGTGTCTCCTGCATTTACAGGCAGATTCTTAACCACTGCACCACCAGGGAAGTCTCCATCCATATAAGTTTTCGTTTTGTTTTTGTTTTGTTTTGGGTTTTTGTGTTGTGTTTTGTTTTTTTTAACATCTTTATTGGAGTATAATTGCTTTACAATGGTGTGTTAGTTTCTGCTTTATAACGCAAGTGAATCAGCTCTTGCGTCTCCCTCCCTCCCACCCTCCCTATCCCACCCCTCTAGGTGGACACAAAGCACCGACCTGACTTCCCTGTGCTATGTGCTATGCGGCTGCTTCACACTAGCTATCTGTTTTACATTGGTAGTGTATACATGTCCATGCCATAAGTTTTTGAGACAAGGTTGCACATTAAATAATGTATTATTGACAGTTTATACAATCCAGATCTACAGGTGCAAAGCGAGTAGTGGGTCATGGGTCATCATGGCCCAAGATTCAAGATTCAGAAGGAATGTTATCTCCTCAGGAGGGCTGGTTAATGCAGATGCACGATACACAGTATAGAGGAGGGAGGTGGCCCAAACAGGCAAAGAAAATTTTTATGTTTAAATTTTTCTTGTCTTGCCACAAAATATGAATTTTAGTTCATCAACAACAGCAATTCAGCTTTTCCCCACACTGGCCTGCCAGTGTGCCTGACCCTGGCCTGGGGGACCCACCTCAAGGGTGAGGGGTGGCTCATTCTTTCAGTCCTTTGCCATTCTTCTGAAACTGCTAACAAGGATGGAAGTTTGGGCAGGTGGACTGCAGTTCACTAAGAATGGAACTGAGCATACTTAATGAAATCTCAAACAGAAATACTCATTCTGAAAGTAAATCTTTGTGCATATTGAATATAGTGTTTCACATGCTACTAATGTTTGTTGGGTGAGGAGCTAAACATATAAAAGCATTTACCTGGGAATGTTGAAGGGTAAATTCTTGGTACAAAAGGGGTCTATTGATAACTTGTAATGAAAACAAGTTCTCATGTATTGTTTGAAAAGGGACATCATACCGACCTAATAGTAGCTAGCTGATTAAATTTTTTTCAAGCCTGCCAGGAGTGAAGAAAGCTTTGGGCAGGTATGGCCCTGCTAATGTGGAAGACACCACAGAAAGTGGAGCTACAGATAGTAAAGATGATGATGACATTGATCTCTTTGGATCTGATGATGAGGAGGTATGGCATAAGTTGACATTTGTGCGTATCATTGTGCTTAAGCACAGGCTCTGTAGCCAAAGTGCCTGGGTTTGAATCCTGGCTTCACGTTATTACCTGCCTTTTAAAAATTCTCACTGGCTACATGATGAATAAAATCAAATCGCCATCTTTCGGCTGAGCTCATGATGGATTTGCTTTTTTCTGATAAAGCTGGTCTGCTTTAAGCTGAGGACCCACCAGCCTTAAGCTGAGGAACAACCAGCTTTGTGAAGTGTATTAAATTTTTTCTTTACAGGAAAGTGAAGAAGCCAAGAGGCTAAGAGAAGAACGCCTTGCACAGTATGAGTCAAAGAAAGCCAAAAGTAGGTCATTTTATAATTTGTGTTGAACTTAATTGTTTTCATAATAATTTGAATAATGTTTTTCAAAGACTGATCCCCAAAGTAATTTCCTTTCCTCCCCATTCGTTGAATATGTCAGTATTTCAAAACCTTCTGTTGAAGTGGAGCTTCAAAACTTCCACAGCTACTGGTCTGCAGCTGTTTTTATGGTGGCAGTTGTGGCATTCCTCTGTGGGAAAGAAACTGTTACACAACTAAACACCTCTTTCTCAGCAAAATAGAAAGTGGGCGTATGTGTGACGAACACAAGGTGTATTTTCTATAGTTTTATGTGGCTAAGGAGATGATCCATTTAGAAACAAATTAAGATTTGTTAAGTGTCTTGAAGTAGGGCAAAAATAATTATTTGAATAATGCTGTTTCTTGTACTCTTTTTTAGAACCAGCACTTGTTGCCAAGTCTTCCATCTTATTAGATGTGAAACCTTGGGATGATGAGACAGATATGGCAAAACTAGAGGAGTGCGTCAGAAGCATTCAAGCAGACGGCTTAGTCTGGGGCTCTTGTGAGTTTAGTCTTTGCCTTTTGACACTAGCATCTGGAGTTTGCATACAGTTTAAACCTTTGTCAATCAACAGGACTTATCTAACTAAGATTTTTCTTGATGCTCTTTTCAGCTAAACTAGTTCCGGTGGGGTATGGAATTAAAAAACTTCAAATACAGTGTGTAGTTGAAGACGATAAAGTTGGAACGGATATGCTGGAGGAGCAGATCACTGCTTTTGACGAGTATGTGCAGTCTATGGACGTGGCTGCGTTCAACAAGATCTAAAATCCATCGTGGATCAGTGCTCTTAAATAAAAGCTTGAAAGACACCCTTGGCTCTTGACTCCTAAATAAGAGGATGGTATTTATTTATATTCCTTCCATTTTGAAGGAAGAAATTTAATGGATAGATAATTCATAAATAATATAAATTTGGGTCCGCATTGTCGTTCGACGTTTAGCCCAAAAAAGGAGGGAACTACCTGTTATAAATACTGTGACTATGCATAGATGTAGAGTAGACTTTATAAACAAATTAACAGAAGTGGACTCAGTACAACTTCTTTACCCATTAGTGATGTCCTCAGTATGCGATGATACAACTTTTACTGCAGTATTTCAAGTGTTTATATTTGCCATGTTTTTTAAAAGAAATCGCGGAGGTAAACTAGACTGAAAATTTTGTAGTAAGAGGTTTTTTTGTTTGTTTGTTTGTTTTTGTGGTACGTGGGCCTCTCACTGTTGTGGCCTCTCCCGTTGGGGAGCACAGGCTCCGGACGCGGAGGCTCAGCGGCTATGGCTCACGGGCCTAGCCGCTCCACTGCATGTGGGATCTTCCCGGACCGGGGCACGAACCCGTGTCCCCTGCATCGGCAGGCAGACTCTCAACCGCTGCGCCACCAGGGAAGCCCCTGTTTGTTTGTTTTTTGACCACGTCACGCGGCTTGGGGGACCTTAGTTCTCGGACCAGGGATTGAACCCGGGCCCAAGGCAGTGAAAGCAGCCAGTCCTAACCACTGGACCACCAGGGAACTCCCAAGAGTTTTGATTTTAGATAATTAGTCCCATATATAATGGTTCAAGACCTTGCCCTTTGCAAGGGGTTACAAAGTTACTTAATATCTGAGCTGGCTTTCCTCGATGTGAATGTTGGGAGTACCTTAAAGAATCGAGAAATGAGTCAAAAACAGGGAAGTGCTCAGGTCAAGACACAGCAAATAATGTCATTTACCAGGTCATGAAACATTTGGAGATAAAGGAATTAAATGCCAGGACTAATTTATAGTTAGTAACCAGTGACTTACAGTGGCTGACAAAGTAATTTGTTGTGACCTAGCATCTTCAAGTTAGGGGTTACTTGTGACTAAAAAAAAAAAAAAAAATCACACATTTACAAATCCCACCTAAAATTAATGTTATGAGTTGGCATGTGCGATTTACTAAAGGACACCTAACCCAGGGGAGGGAAGGATTCCCAGAGTTTGTCGAGGCAGATGTTGCAAATTTAAGGGATGCCTCCTGTACTGTTCAGGGAGAAGTTGTGTTGAGCATGTGATTTTGAGGAGTAGTGTGTCCTGGGAGGGAGGCTATATGGGTGACTGATCCCTTGGGTGCGGTTCGTAAGCCTGGCTTGGTTGTGGAGGTGGGACATTTTACCTGGGATTTGTAAGTCTGATTGAGCCTGTTGGGATGTGGAGACTTCAGTACTACGGTGGTGCTGCAGGTGTGTGTACTCAGAGGATGGTGTTACTGTAGTCAGGTGAGACTCCAGTATTGGAAACCTCTGCATCTTAACAGTTAATTTGGGATGTATCGAATATTTGAGTATATATTTTTTACAGTAGTAGTGTTCACAAAAGTAGAGCTTGGGAATTGTAGACCTCTAAAAATCATTTTGTAGTCTCTGTAGGCCAAGGAAATTGAATGAGGTCCAGGTTTTCCTAGCTGAACCAGACGATGCTGTTTTCTTCCCTCCCAATCTGATTTTCTTTGTATGTGGCCAACCAACTTGAATGTGGGACATTGTTTAAATGCTAAAGAAAATGTACTCAATCGGACATATATGTACTGATGAATAAAATCACCTTCAACATTTAGTCCAACAGACTCAGTCTAAAATCACTGGGGAAATTTTCAGGTTTTCAGTATCGTGAGAGCCAGCAGAGGGCAGCACTTCATTTTCTGGAGAACAGGAGAGCCCGGGGATTCTGGAAATGCTGTGGAAAAGTAGAGGTGTAGTAGTGAATAGCCAAAAATAATTCACAATCAGTGACATGAGTAACAGCTTGATTGAGTACCAAATAGTTTGGCCAAAACATTAAGTATTAAAAATTATTAATGATTTGAGAGTCCGCCTGCCGATGCAGGGGACACGGGTTCGTGCCCCGGTCCAGGAAGATCCCACATGCCGCAGAGTGGCTGGGCCCGTGAGCCATGGCCGATGAGCCTGCGCGTCCGGAGCCAGTGCTCCGCAACGGGAGAGGCCACAACAGTGAGAGGCCTGCGTACCGCAAAAAACAAAACAAAACAAATTATTGATTAAGAAAATGATTAAAAATGTGGTTAAAAAATTTAAATAGTCAACAAACCACAGCTGTCTTGTGAATCTTAAAATAATGAATGATGAAGCATGTGACTTTTAAGATCTTGACTCCACGGCCTTGAATAAAAAATGTGTTTAATGGTATCTTTTAATGTCATTTTAAAAGGTAGATAATACATTAACATCATTCAAAATTCTAGAGGTTATACAGTTACGTCTCCCCTGTCCCCCAGGTCTCCCATTCACTTCCATAAAAACAACCAATGTCACCAGTTTTTTAGGTCTTTCCAGAGCTAGTCTAAGCATATATGTAGGCTAATTGTAGCATATGACACAAACTTCTGCATCTTAAGTTTTGTCCCTAGAAATAGACTTGGATATCTTGGAGATTATATCTTGGATATTTTGTATCGGTACATAAAAGATTTCCTCATATTTTAACAGTTACAGAATCCATTGTCTCATATCTTACTGAACCAGTCTAGTTATTGGATCCTTAGTTTGCTTTCAGTGTTTTGCTCTTATGAGCAGTGCTTACATATTCATGTGAGCCAGGATACTGAATGAACTGATTTTGAACCAGTGGGTTCAGAAGGCACAGGTATACATAAAGAGATTTTTTTTTTTTTTTCTGTTTCTGGCTTTAGAATAAGAACCCACGTTTTTTTGCATGCTCCGTAAGTGATTACATGACCCTGAAACCTTGTTTCTTTTTCACATTCAGCCACAGCTAGTACAAGGACTGGGCACAATGTGGGAATTCAAAACTGATTTCATTTAATGTCACTATGTTAGATGCTATAAAAATACAAAAGGATTAAGAAAATAACCATAAGGGAGGTGGTTCAAACATACTTAAAACTGTTAAGAATAAAACTAATTTTGTGATTCAACAAGTACAGTCATTCTTCAGTATCCGAGGGGGGATTGGTTCCAGGAACCACCCCCCAACCCTCAGATACCAAAATCCTCAAGTTCCTTATATAAAATGGTGTAGTATTTGCATATAACCGTAACCTGCTAACATCCTCCTCATTAAATCATCTCTAGACTACTCATAATATCTAGTACAACGTAAATGCTATGTATATAGTTGCCAGCAGGCGACAAGTTCAAGTTTTGTTGTTTTGCAACTTCCTGGACTTTTTTCAGATATTTTTGATTCGTGATTGGTTGAATCTGTGGGTGTAGAACCTGCAGATAAGGAGGGCTGACAATAATCCAAAAGTCCAGAGGGTCAGGGAAGGCTAGAATTAAAGTTTTTTTTAGAGGAGTTAGGACTTGAGCTGGAGAGACCTTAGTCAGTAATCCGTTTAAAAAAAAAAAAAAAAATCCAGGATGGTGTGAAAGGCAGAATGATAAAGGCAAGAATGAGAACAGAGGTTTGGGAGGCAATTAGACCAGTTTGGCTGGATTTTGCAGTGTCAGTTTGGGATTAGATAGGGCCAGGTTTTAGAGGCATCTGAATTATAGGCTGGCTCATTCTGTGAGGGCAATGGGAAGCCTGGTTCCCAAGCCAGAGAATGACAAAAGCAGAGCAGAGGTGGAGGTGGGAATGGGTGGGAGGGGTGGAGGGTGGTGAAATAGATGAGAGGAATTAAGAGGGACAAACTTCCGATTATAAAATAAGTTACGGGGATATAATGTACAGCATAGGGAATATAGTCAGTAAAATTGTAGTAACTTTGTATGGTGACAAGTGATTACCAGACTTACTGTAGTGATTAATTTTAATGTTTATAGATGTCAAACCACTATGTTGTACGCCTGAAACTAATATAATATTGAATGTCAACTATTTCAGTAAAAGAAAAAGGCAGAGCTCCAATCTGGAGATGATGTGGATAGAATCAGGGAAATAAGAGGACTGTTTTAATAAACAGAAAGGGCTAAATTATGGCATACGTGAAACATTTTATAAATTTAATATATTTACTTTAGAAAGTAATGGAGACTACAGCAGCACTGAAAAATGCTTGATTTTTCATTGACTGTAACTATGAAAAGATAAACTTATGGACAAAGACACAGATACCAAAAGAGTTGCATTAGTGTTTTGGGATGTATGTGTCATTTTTTTCCAAACAAATACATTTGGCAATGGCAGTTATGTGTCCTTAGAACAAAAAAGGAAAAAAAATGCATGCCTCACATACATTGTCTAATATGAACCCCATTATAAGCCTGTGAGATAAAGGCAAACACTGTTATCAGCACTTACAGGTGAGGAGACAACTCTGAAAGATGATTCCCCAGTTATCCACCTAGTAAGTGAGAGAGGAGGAACTCAAAACCAGGTCTTCATGGGCCAGATAATGTATTGGCAATAATGGGGAAAGTTCTTCATCCCTGCTTTTAGAAATTTGATTCTGTTTCACGTAACCCTTTCTTCATACCCTCAATTAGGAAAAGTAAGAACATTAAAATCACATAAGTGTAAACCTAAAATGAAAATTGAGACAGTTAAACAGATATTCTCTCAATACATGCCCTGTATAGATGATATTAGTTGCATTTAGAAAATGTCCCAAATGGAAGTCTGTCATTTGGAATGTTATTGGCCTGAATAGCTTTTAGTAAAGTAAAAATCAAAGGAAACTGTCCGTAGACTTCTAAGTATGCATCACCTAAAGAACTACTGCTCAGGAGGCCACAACAGTGAGAGGCCCGCGTAACGCAGAAAAAAAAAAAAAAAAAAAAATAATGCTCATATGTGAGAATATTAAAGAACTATGAATTACTATTCAAGCCTGATTCCAACCTGGAAATCTTCTATCCTCACTTTGTCCCTATAAAATGGGGCTAGTCTCTCTTTTCTGAACATAGCCTGTTTTCCAGCCTCTGAACATTTGCTCTTGCTATGCCACCTACCTGAAATAGCCTTTTTTCACCTGCACTTGTTAAAATTATAGTCATTCTTCAAGATGCACTTAAATTACCTCTTTCAAGAATTCTTTCAGTCTACTTTTTCCTGCCCCTTGCAGCCTCTCAGCCCATATCCTTTTATAGTATTTATAAACTGTGTAAATTAAAAAAAATTTAGAAAACATTTAATTAATTTATTTATTTGGCCACACCTCGCGGCTTGTGGGATCTTAGTTCCCTGACCAGGCATTGAACCCAGGCCCTAGGCAGTGAGAGCACGGAGGCTTAACCACTGGACCACCAGGGAATTCCCAATAAACTTTATGAATTTTTTAATAAAATGTATAAATTTTGAAGTTATTTGTGTAAGTTCCCTTATTCTTCCTATGAGATTTTTACATTCATTCAAGAGGAAGAAGGGATCTAACATTTACTAGGTAATTACTATGTCAGAAGGTGCCAAGAGTTTCACTGAATAAGTATAATATCAGGTAATATTATATTAATAATAGGTATTTATAGGGCTAAGCACCACTTTTAGTGCTTTACCTGTGTCAATTCATTTAATTTTCATAATAACCCTATGTGGCAGTTACTACTATTGTGATCCCATTTTGCAGATGGGGGAATCTGAGGTCTAGAAATTTGGATTAATTTAGCCAAGGTCATAGAGCTAGGATATATTGGAGCCATAATGCAAAGCCAGATATCCTGCCTCTGGAGTCCCTGAAACTTGCCCACTGTTTCGAAGAGCTTCCTTCCATCGAGAGGGAGCCAGGTCTGTCTTGTTGCGTTTATGCCCCAGTCCCTGGGAGCCCTGAGATTCTTTATTCTCCTGCCAACTAGGCATTGAGCTTCCTTGCTTCCTCCTCAAATTGCCCCAGTGCCCTCCTCTCCTCCAGCCCCTCTGTCCTTTCAGTCACTCATCCTGCCCATTAGGGGTCATTAGACCCCTGGAGAGCCCCACTATCCAGATTCCAGCTGCCAGGGGAGGAAGCTGGCTGGGGAGTCTCCAATGCTGGGTCCAAGCTTGGGTCCTATGCTACACTTTAGATCTTCCCTCAAGCTGAGAATAAAAAATTAACTCCTGTTTCTGCTGGAAAGTTCCTGCCCTGCTTGCTACTTTCTACTAGTAGATTCCTGTAAGTCACAGCCCCACTCTCAGCTA
This sequence comes from Monodon monoceros, assembly GCF_005190385.1. Classification (NCBI taxonomy): domain Eukaryota; kingdom Metazoa; phylum Chordata; class Mammalia; order Artiodactyla; family Monodontidae; genus Monodon; species Monodon monoceros. The sequence goes on along the minus strand of NW_021703772.1, from coordinate 29,826,431 downwards.
TTTAAAAAGCCACTAAAACTGGAGTTCTTAGCCTAGGGTACAAGGATCCCCTGAAATTTTATTTAAAAGCATTTTTCTGGGGAAAGGACCCATAACTTTCAATCGATTTTCAAATAAATTCAGAGTATTTATTAATTCTGACTTTTCAAGTTATTTATTATTTATTTATTGGCCATGCTGCGAGCCTTGCTGGATCTTAGTTCCCCGACCAGGGATCGAACCCAGGCCCCTGGCACGGAAAGCTCGGAGTCCTAGCCACTGGACCACCAGGAAATTCCCTCAAGTTTTCTTTTTCTATTCTAGAGCCAGTGATACTTTTCAGGATCTCAAATATTTTCATAGGCCTCTGGAAAGCTCACAGGCCCTAGATACTGTGCCTGTAGCCCATAGCGTGGGAAAAACGAACAGCTCTGCCCGGGTTCCTAACTCAGAAAGCTTAGGAAGCACCGCCCTGAAATGTAATTTCCTGACCACCACCAGCTCTGTAATGTACTCTTGCCCCTGGTTGCTTAATCCCCTTCCTTCCTGCTCCTCAGCCTTCCTCTTTCTCCCCCAGCCTTCAGAGTCAGTGTCTCCTTTTGCCCAAACTACGGATGAACCTACAGAATCCTTTTTTCTTTCTTGGATCCTCCAGCTTTTCTCCTGATCCTGAGAGCCTGTCCATTGAGGGTCGAGGGGGACACCAGAGTGGAATATCGCAAGCCCTGGTGGTGCAGGGGCGGGGTTCAAGGGTGCACAAAGGGCTGGAAACTCACAATGAGCCTTTCTCTCCTTGTCTTCCCTTAACCCATACTGAGTATGGCAGAAGCCAGGAATCTTGGGAACGACAGAAATTTGGGATAGGCTGAGCTATGCCACACATTTTTTTTCTTGGAATGATTTCCAAACTAGATCTGATTGTTGCATGGGGCTAACAGTAAAGAACAGAGCCAATAAATGATCTGATCTTAGCATTTTTAAAAACTATGAGATGAAATAAAAAAAGGATACCGATTCAAGGAATAACATAGCTCCCCTCACGACTTTCAAAATAAAACCGAGAAATTATAGAAAATTAAATGTTTTTAAAATTGCAGTAAATAGCAGAGTTTGTATTCATAAAAGACAGGGTACAAACAGAGATGTGAAAAAGGAGCAGGATCTTTAGGAAACCCCAACTGCAAGGACATAGATTTCCAGTGTTTCTTGACCTGCACACTGGAGGCCATCTCTTTCCTCCGAACAGTCTACATTTGTCTTGGCTCTCTCACGGCACTTACTACTGTCTACCTTGTTTTAGGTTTGTTTTTATGCAAGTTTAATCTCACCCCCTATAAGTACCTTATGCATCTTGGCATCCCTCACAGTATCTACCATGGTTCTGTATAACTCTTATTCATCTATTTGCTAAAGGCATAAATGAATAGAAGTCAAAATACTATTAGTCTTAAGTGCAACAGATTTGCACCACGAAGAGGTCACTGACTTAAAGGTATACTTTATTGGTCTTATAAATATAGGAATAGAAGGTAGAAATATATCAATACATCATACATGCTTTATTTTCCTGAAATCATTCTGATATTGAGCTGGCCTATCTACTATCTGGATGTCAGTGTTTCATGTTTATAGCAATCTTATACTTATTTGCATATATACATACTCAGAATTTTCCAAAAACATTAATTTTTTTTTTTTTTTTTTGGCAGTACGCGGGCCTCTCACTGTTGTGGCCTCTCCTGTTGCAGAGCACAGGCTCCGGACGCGCAGGCTCAGCGGCCATGGCTCACGGGCCCAGCCGCTCCGCGGCATGTGGGATCCTCCCAGACCAGGGCACGAACCCGTGTCCCCTGCAACGGCAGGCAGACTCTCAACCACTGTGCCACCAGGGAAGCCCAACATTAATGTTTATAATGATATCATGGGGGATTAAAGATGGGCATATATCCCCATTGAGAGGTAGGGTATATGTCCCCTCCCTTTGAATCTGAGCTGGCCAGTGACTGCTTTGGTCAATAGAGTACAGTGGAAGTGATACTGTGCCAGTGTCTGGCATAGCCTTTAAGAGGAGTAGAAATTTCCACCCTGGTCTCTAGAGCCCTACACTGCCATATAAGTCTGTCTAACCCTGAGGTGCCATGCTGGAATACCCGTGTGAAGAAAGGAGAGGAGAAGAAGGGAGGAGGGAAGGGGAGGAGAGAGAGGGGAAGGAGAAGGAAGGGAAGGGGATGGAGAGAAGGGAGGAGAGCCGCTCAGCCAGTCCCCAGCTGTTCTAAACCTCAACCAGCTGGGTCATCCGGATATTGTGAAGCAGAGAGGCAAACCTCCCTTCTGTGCCTTGTTTAAATTGCTGATCCTCAGAATTGGGAGATATAATAATAATAATAAATTGCTATTTTAAGCGACTAGATTTTGGGACAGTTTTAACCTACTCTAACCAACTACTACTTTAATTCATAAATGCAAATACAGATTACATGAAATAAAGAAATTAAGTACATATGTTGTATTTTAAGACTAGGTCTAATAGGCTACTTGTGCAAAATTAAAGTGAGCTTAAGCACACATATTTTTATATTTTTGAAATTAGTCATATATTTAATATTAAGATTTAGAACTTTTAAGAAGTCATTAAAATTGAAAAAATAGTGTTAATTAATCCACTACAGTATAATTAGCAAGAATAACACAGATAATTTAAGTTGCTGGAAAAAAATGAAGATCCTTCTTATGTTTTATATCAATAGAAAAATATGATGCCAATAAAATGACCAAAAACAATAAAAAGATACAGTCAGCTCTATGTCTTGGACCCAAACAATCCGAAAGCATCTGTCAGGGGACCCACACAAAAGCCATATGATCTGTGCAAGAGTAAGAATTCACTGGGCTGTTTCCGGGAGACACAGATTCTTGGTTTCAGAGCTCCTGAGCTGTTCGCTTACTGTGCCAGAACAGCTCACTTCCCACAGCGTATATTTTAGTATCTCAGCAACTGAGGCCCGAAAGCGTGCTTGGAACTTCTTACTAATTAAGACATAAAGAATGGGGTTCAAGCAACTATTGAGGAATGCCAAGCCAGTGGAGAGGGGGATTCCGGCCTGCAGCACCTGGTGGAAATAGCTATTGTGGTGAATCGTGAGCTCCCAAATGCTGAACAGGTGATAAGGAGTCCAGCAAATCAAAAAGGCAATGACCACAGCCAGGATGGTCCAGAAGTGCTTACTGTAGATCAGGATGCTTCGCTTCTTCACCTTGAAGATGAGGCACAAGTAGCAAATGCTCATTGTTAGAAGAGGCAAGAGGTACCCAACGATAACTTTCACCCAGGTCAGAATATGATGCCTCATCCACGTGAGGTCAGGATCATGCTCGTGGAAGTTGTTATAGCAAAGAGTGTGGTTATTGAACTCCAGAGTGTCCCGGAAAAACAGGGCGGGACCACCCATTAGTGAAGCCAAAAGCCAAACAACTATAATAACAATCAGAGAGTTCCTTAGGGTCCGGTACCGATGAGATAAGACAGGGTGGATCAAGTAGATATAGCGGTCCAGGCTTATCACCGTCAGGAAGAAAACACTGGCAAACATGTTCAACTGGGCAATGAAGGAATTGGCCTTGCACAACCAGATGCCAAAGGGCCAGTGGAAATTCATGGCCACATAGGAGATGTACAGGGGCAAGAAGAGAAGAAAAATGAAATCTGCGATGGCTAGATTGAGGAATCAGAGAGTGGTGACTGTCTTCTTCCACTTGAATCCCGTAAACCAAATGACAAGGGCATTTCCTGGAATGCCCAGAACAAATGCCAAACAGTATAACACGAGGGAGACCCAGTGAATGACTCCTAGGTGTGCTCTCTCCTCCAAATCAGTCTCTGGGGAGTAATATTCCAGGGCATAGGAGTAGTTCTCAAAGTCTTCAAATAATGTTTCCTCTAGATCTTCCATGACCTTGCTAAATGCAGAATGAAGAAATCTATGGAAGCAAATTTAAAAAGAAAGAAAACAATTTTTAAAAGAACAAATGTTTAGTGAATGATACAGAACATAAGGATAAAAATATTTTATCTTAATAGACACTAATAACAATTTAGGACCAAAAGGGGGACGTAACCACAGAAGTAGAGGTTTTTTTAAATGAGAGGAAGCTATGAAAAAAATACTTATTTGAAATATTTGGCAAAATGTTTCCTAGAAAAAAATGTACTCTTCCAAAGTGGACACAAGCAGAAACAAAACCTGAATAGACTTACAACCATTAAAGAAATATCATATGTTAAAAAAATGTTTTTCATCTTATGAACTAGTATGTTAAAAAATGTTTTTCATCTTATGAACTATTTCATCTTATGAAATAGTATATTTCTTGGTAGGACTTGTGATTAACACTCCAGGTGTCCAAGTCTCAGTGGACCTAAGTTTTGCTATAATTATTCTCAAAGCTGTGAGAGTTTATTTTTGTAAAGTATTCAGTAAGTGCTAAATAAAATGATTGACTCTATAGGTACAATTCCTATGTTCATAATGCTTGTAGGGCTGACTAGAGAGAATCTAACATTCAACAAATATTTACTAAGTTCTTACCAGGCATTATTTTATGGAAGACGCAAAAGAAAACAGATGAATACTTATGTGGTGATGACTTCAAAATCCTTATTTGTACCCTGACTTCTTAAGATCTAGACAGAGTTCCAATTGCTTCTTTGGCTTATCCACCTGGATGTCACGGGCAAGCACTGGAGATTTTGACCCACTGTTTTGCACCCATGGATGTTTTGATTCTAGGTTTATAAATTCAAATATGTTCATCAGAATTATATCAATATGGAAGGCTTTTCAACTACAAGATATATTTTGGAATGAACTTGACTATGACCACTTAATTTCTATATTAATTTCTTATAGAGTGCAGTTAAACTTTATTTAAATTTTTTATTTTCCTGAAATTTCTTTGTTTTGAATTAATTCAAAGTAATTCTTTTCTACATTACAACAAAGATTTGATTTATTCATCAGTTGTATTTTGTTTATTTTTATTTTTTTATTTTTTGTGGTACGCGGGCCTCTCACTGCTGTGGCCTCTCCCCTTGCGGAGCACAGGCTCCGAATGCGCAGGCTCAGCGGCCATGGCCCATGGGCCTAGCCGCTCCGCGGCATGTGGGATCTTCCCGGACCGGGGCACGAACCCGTGTCCCCTGCATCGGCAGGCGGACTCTCAACCACTGCGCCACCAGGGAAGCCCTTCATTTTTTTAACATCTTTATTGGAGTATAATTGCTTTACAATGGTGTGTTAGTTTCTGCTGTATAACAAAGTGAATCAGCTATACATATACATATATCCCCATAACTTCTCCCTCTTGCGTCTCCCTCCCACACTCCCTATCTCACCCCTATTTTGTTTATTTTTATCCATACCAAATGTTATCTATTATAATTTCATGCAAAGTAAGTTTTCTTTTGTGGCCTTTTTGTTTTTTTCCCCTGCTATCCAGTCCAGTTTCCTGCGTTAAGAAGACTTGAATGCCAATTTTTCAACCAAAAATGTTTACTGGGTGTAAATATAGCTTCATCAATTTATTTTGTGTTATTTCTATCTGTAGTATTCAAAATCAAGTAGAAAAAAGACTAATAGTTATATTCATTTCATGGAGCTCTAATCATTAATGGGGCAAATATGTAAGATTTGAGATTATAGTAGGGTTAGAACAAAGAGGTCAAAACATCTTGTGTTGCTCACAGCCAGCTCAGACTCAATTTGACTAACACTAAATTCATCATCCTGCCTAAAATCATTTGAGGAATCTAGCAGAGCATAGTTAAAAACAAAAGCACTTCATTAGCATTCTCCCAACCCCAGACCCAGCTAACCTCTCTTTATTTTTCAACATTCAGCTCAAATGCCACATTTTCTTGGAAACATTTTCTGACATTACCTTCCCCCATATAATTATAATACATACTAACAACTATTATTACACACAATAGTCAATGCTATTGGGAATTTACTAGATGCCAGGCATGTATGATCTAATTTGACCCTTGAAAGAATCATATAAAGTGGATAAGTACTATTGTTATTTCCATCTCCAAGAAAAAATACTGAAGCTTCAAGAAGCTTAGTGACTTTCCCAGTTTCACGCAACCTATAATTGGAGAGTCAAGATTAAATTCAAATCTGTTGAACCCAGATCCTGGGCTCTTAACCACTACGACATTCCCCTCTTCTGCCGTACTTCTCTTATTGTACTTAATACACTATACTGTCATTGATTTCTCTTTGATTCCTGCCCTACCAAACTGTGAACTCCTTGAGAATGACTGTCATCTCGGTAACCCACAGTGCCTAGTACAGGTCTTAACATCTCACAGGTGCTCAACATGTGCTCAGTAAATAATTGGCTCTGCTAGAAAGCCTGTTCAGAACCAAATGTAATTTTAAAGCCTCAGGTGAGAGTTTGTGAGTTCACCCCTAAGTTACTCTCATTGCCAGAATCTCTCTGGCCTTGACCCACAGTTCTATCCTCAAGATCTAGACTTGTTCCTTGTCTTTGAGTCCTTTCCTTCATGTGTCCAAGACTGGCTTCTTGCCCGCTACCCTTTTCTTTCAGGTCTGGGACCTTACTCTGCCCTCTTCACTCCTTCTGGTAGCTGAAGCCCCTCCATGTCAAATCCTTTCCAGCCTAATCTCCAACTCCAACTGTATACTAAGGCACTCTTACCTTCCTGGTGCCTATGACCTATTCTTTTAGACTATGAGCAATTCTGAGGTCAAATGGCCCTAAATCACCTTACAAAACCCTAAGCAGTGAGTAGATGGAACTTGATTCCCCAAATATAGAAAAGCCAGTGGAGGACTTCTAATTACACAAAACCACTATCCTCAGCAAGTCAGGAGCTTACAAAGTCATTGCTGACTGTGCTGAGCCGGAATGGTCGCAGGGCCTGCTGAAGGATTCCAACCACCCCTCATCCCGTTTCTCTTGGGGCAGGGGGAGGTACCTTGAGGATGACTGATTTTTCTGAACAGAATCCCTTCAAACAGAAACCCTTGTTCCAGAGAAATTCCTAATCTTCCAGAAAGCACATGAGTAGGTTAGATGCAATGAACGGTTCAGGCTTGGAGAAAGATCTTCAAGAGGAGCTGAATACTGTGTGGAGAAAAGGGAACCCTCCTGCACTGTTGGTGGGAATGTAGATTGATGCAGCAACTATGGAGAACAGTAAGGAGGTTCCTTAAAAAAACTAAAAATAGAACTACCATATGACCCAGCAATCCCACTACTGGGCATATACCCAGAGAAAACCACAGTTCAAAAAGACACATGCACCCCAATGTTCACTGCAGCACTGTTTACAATAGCCAGGGCATGGAAGCCACCTAAATGCCCATCAACAGATGACTGTATAAAGAAGATGTGGTACATATATACAATGGAATATTACTCAGCCATAAAAAGGAACAAAGTTGGGTCATTTGTAGAGACATGGATGGACCTAGAGACTGTCATACAGAGTGAAGTAAGTCAGAAAGAGAAAAACAAATATCGTGTATTAATACATATATGTGGAATCTAGAAAAATGGTACAGATGAACTGGTTTGCAAGGCAGAAATAGAGACACAGATGTAGAAAACAAACATATGGACACCAAAGGGGGAAAGCAGCGGGTGGTGGGGGTGGGGGTGGGATGAATTGGGAGATTGGGATTGACATGTATACACTGATGTGTATAAAATGGATAACTAGTAAGAACCTGATGTATAAAAAAAATAAAATAAAATTCAAAAAAAATTGCAATAAATGCAGCTTTTTACAGCATTATACAAAATAAAAAATAAAAAGAGGAGCTGAATACTGCCCAGCTGAATCCTTCACAACAAATATAAGCTAGGAATTCCCCTCGGACTTGAGTAGATGTTTTTGTGTGCTGGTGATGGTGAGAGGGAGGGGTGGGATGAAGAAAAGTGAGAAGTAAGACAGAATTCAGCAACTATCCTACCAAGCCCTTGGCTAGAGGCAGTTAACCCTTGAGGGCATATTCTTGCTTAATTATTGTACCTTGTTTGTATATTGCTTTGTAGTTTATAGGCACCTCCAGATAGAATTTCCAAACCTTACTTAGACCTACCCAAATATCTAGAGACTAACTAACTGTATTAGTTTCCCAGGGCTACTGTAACAAAGTACTCTAAAGTGGATAGCTTAAAATAACAAAGTTATTGTTTCAAAGTCTGGAGAAAACTGAAATCAAGGTGTAGGCAGGGTTGTTTCCTTCTGAGGGCTATCAGTGAGAATTTGTTCCACGCTTCTTGTCTAGATTCCAGTGGTTTGTTGGCAAACTTTGGCAGTTCTTGGCTTGTACATGCAACAAGATGTTTTGACCTCTTCGTTCTATGCCAGAGTCTCGGGCCTTCCCCTACCCTCTTTCTCTTCTTCTCATTGGCTGAATGAGGATGCAGTGATGAGCCATCATGCACCAGGCGGATAAGGAAAACATGATTGTTCACATGATAGAAGCTTGGGTCCCTGGATGACCTCATGGAGCAGAGCTGCCCTGCTTCTCTGAACCACGTCCTTCTGGATTACTAAGTGAGAAAATATTTCCCCCACTATTCTTTTAAAGCAGCTGAACCTGTATCCTAGCTAATATACCTTCTCTAGGCTTTGACTTTAAGCACTGTGGTGGAGACTTGTCAGTGCTCACCCCCTATGAAAGATGTTATAAGAAACCCTTGAGGTGGGAACTATTCCTAACAATCGTCACGGCTTCCGGAAGAAAGAGAGGGGAGCTTCCCTTAGGGAGAGGAGAAAGAGGGAAAACCTGGCTTTGTAAGGAGGATCTCTTTTACCCCAGCAATGGTCAGGGAGCCATTTAACGAACATGCTTTTTAGCCATCAAAAAATGTGAGAGAGTTTTTGCAGTTGATTCAATTGATTACGGTGGGCTGGTAAGACTCCTGCTTTGTAAGGAAATGAGGGGCAGATCTAGAGTTGTAATAGACCTATGTTATTTGGGCAGAGTTAAACAACCTCTGCCCTTTATTTCATAATTTAAACGTCCCAAGGGCAGGGAACTTTAATGGATGCAACAGTCCAAGTTGGGGAGACAATGGGATTTGGGTAAACCAAAGAGCAGTGGACTTGCTTTCAGTGGACAGCGGCTACTCAGTTCCAGCCAACTGCTTCCACGTGGGAAATGAGGGCTTAGTGTTGCCAGAGTTTTTGACAAATGGTTGAATATCTATATTTTTAATGTGAAAAGTTTCCAACTCCTAAACTACTGTTTTAAAACGAAATAGTTGTGGGCTGTATTCAGCCCAGCTATAAATTTGTGACCTCTGGGGAAGGCAAACTCTTTGAAGACTCTGAGCTTTTCAAAAGCATAGGAGGAGGCTATACACTAAATAGGACAGGAACAAAAGGACAAACGTATGATTGTTCTTGTATGCATAACTATTCAGGTTCATAGAGACAAAAAGTAGAATGGTTGTTGCTAGGGACTAGGGGAAGACTGGAAATGGGGATTTATTGTTTAATGGGTACAGAGTTTCAGATGGAGAAGGTGGAAAAGTTCTGGAGATGGATAATGGTGATGTTTGTACAATGATGTGAACGTATTTAATGCTACAGAAGTGTACACTTACAATGGTTAAAATGGTAAATTTTATGTTACATATATTTTCCCACAATAAAAAAGGAAAAGAAAAAAAGAAATTCAGAGAAGACTTTCTGGAAGAAGTGATCTCTGTCTTGTCTTATAATTAAAGAATTGAATAAACAACACACACATATATAGTTTTTATCTTCTGTGTATAAACATAGTAAATGTTCATTGTAGAAAAGTTAGAAAAGTATAAAGTATAAAAGGAGAAAATAAAAATTGACTTCCATAATCTCAAAAAGCAAACAAATAAATAAATAAATAAAACTAAAATGGAAATAGAAACTCTGAGTTGGCCTCTGAGAATGACTTGCCTCTTTGTCCCAGCAAGGCAACCATAAGATTTTATGCTACTCGGGGCCTCTCCATAGATCCTCATTTTAACCTTCTCCAATTTGATATAAGAGATTGACTATAAGAGTTGAGACAACTCTTTTTTTCTCCAGGAAAAAAGATGCTACGTACAAGTTCCTAACCTTACTGGGTTTCTGTTACAGTCACTATGGAGGACCATGATAAGAAAGGCAAAGAAATGGATCATAACCTAGAACCAGAGCTATTCCTTGGAGCGGTAACAAAGCTGGTTCTCAAGAGGAATGGTGAGTAAACTCCCTGCTAAATGACCCTCACCCTGTCTTCTGCCACCTCTCATTAGATCCCTATGTCCCCGCCTCATCATTGCGCTAAGTCCCACAACTTGGGCCTTTCAACTCCTACCTGTAAGCTCTGCTCTGCCCCAAACTTGAACTCAAATATGTTCCTTGTTCAAAGTGTAACTTGGCAGTCATGCTGATCCATGGTTCTCTTTCTACTTCATTCTCTGATTTGGGTAACTGGGTTATTGCCTTGTCCCTCGTCCTTGCTCCCAGGTTCCAGTTTTGGATTGCCATACTTTAGGTCCTCTGGAGAACACTGACCTCTGTTACCACATTTCCGTGTCACTGCTCCTTTGCTCTCTGGGAGGATCCATGCTTCTCTCCTACATTGGTTAGACTACTGACTTACCACCCCAGGAGGCATTGCTCTGACACTAATTCTCATCCCTTATTACCACCAACATCTGTACCAGCGGTACTCAACCAGGGACAATTTTGCCTCCCAGGGGATATTTGACAATGTCTAGAGACATTGTTGATTGTCACAACAGGGGATGGAGGATGAGGGGGGAAATGCTACTGGTATCTAGTGAGTAGAGGCCAAGGATGCTGCTAAGCACCCTGTAATAGACAGCTCCCCACAACAAAGAATTATCTTGCCCCAAAAGTCAAGGATGCCAAAGTTAAGAAACCCTGATCTACACACATTGAGCTCAGTCTGAACTCCTTTCTTCTATCTCTTGCTGCTGAATCTGCCCTTTTCCCGTGGGCACCTTCATCTTGGGAGTCCTGGCTTGGCCTGGTCTGCTCTATCCTGCTACCAACCGTGTTTTATAGAGGTTGCAAACTGTTAGTCTGTGTGTTGGTCTGTGTGTCTGTGGTTGAAAAAGTGTTAAAGATGTTTGGTGTAGATGCTAATATTAAACATTAATAGAGGGCTTCCCTGGTGGAGCAGTGGTTGAGAGTCCGCCTGCCGATGCAGGGGACATGGGTTCGTGCCCCGGTCCGGGAAGATCCCACATGCCGCGGAGCGGCTGGGCCCGTGAGCCATGGCCGCTGAGCCTGCGCGTCCGGAGCCTGTGCTCCGCAACGGGAGAGGCCACAACAGTGAGAGGCCCACGTACCGCAAAAACAAAACAAACAAAAACAAAACATTAATAGACTTCACAAAAATATTAGCTTCTTTTGATAATTTGTATCATCTGGTAATAATGGGCCTGTATTTTCTGTAGCAGCATTTGCATTCCTCTCCAGACAAGGTATGTACTCTGACTTGCCATGGTCACCACCACTTCCAAATCACTCATTTATGACACTTTCCAGGATGCTGTCAGTACTTGAATTTGAAGTCTTTGCTAACACTCTGCCTTGTATATAGTAAGAAATAAAATTACTGGGCTTCCCTGGTGGCGCAGTGGTTAAGAATCCACCTGCCAATGCAGGGGATGCGGGTTCAAGCCCTGGTCTGGGAAGATCCCACATGCTGCAGAGCAACTAAGCCCGTGCGCCACAACTACTGAGCCTGTGCTCTAGAGCCCACAAGCCACAACTACTGAAGCCCGCATGCCTAGAGCCTGTGCTCCGCAACAAGAGAAGCCACTGCAATGAGAGGCCTGCGCACTGCAAAGAAGAGTAGCCCCCACTTGTCCCAACTAGAGAAAGCCCGCGCGCAGCAACGAAGACCCAACACAGCCAAAAATAAATAAATTTAAAGAAAAAAAGAAATAAAATTATTGAAAAAAATAAAACTATACACATATGAGGGTGCAAATGAAGTGTGTGATAATGCAATCTCAAGATAATATCTGCAATCTCAAAGTAAAAATGTGGTCTGCAAAGAAAGGTTACCGCCTTGGGCATTTCTGCCAATTTAAATTTAAGGACCTACATTTAAGAATATGTATTTTTTTTTTTTTAAGAACATGTATTTTTAAACTTTTAAAAACTGATGTTCTGCTGTATCATCCATCATGATGTGTTATACTGATCTGTTTATTCTTAATGAGATAAGAGAGAAAGAGCAAAAAGAGGTGCAGAAAGAAAATATGGGGAAATTTGCCCTCAGTTTCACCATGTGGCTATACATATACATACACAGGTACATACATATGCATATATGTGTGTGTGTATATATATATATATACACACACTACTTTTTTTTCATATTTTATTTTATATTTTTATTTATTTATTTATTTTTTGCGGTACGCGGGCCTCTCACTGTTGTGGCCTCTTCCGTTGCGGAGCACAGGCTCCGGACGCTTAGGCTCAGCAGCCATGGCTCACGGGCCCAGCCGCTCCGCGGCATGTGGGATCCTCCCGGACCAGGGCACGAACCCGTGTCCCCTGCATCGGCAGGCAGACTCTCAACCACTGCGCCACCAGGGAAGCCCCTTATTTGTTTTTTTATACAGCAGGTTCTTATTAGTTGTCCATTTTATACATATTAGTGTACATATGTCAATCCCAATTTCCCAGAGATGCAGAGGTGAAACTAGAGGGATATCTGGGCAATAGAAAAAAGCCTTGCTAGGCAGTAACCAGAAATGAAGATGGGTAGCAGGCAGACTTAGGTCTTTAAATCCAGGTTTAAAGGAAACTGTCATTTATTAAATAGGAAGAGTCAAACTGTCTTGGCTGGCAGTGACTTTCCATTGAGATGTCATATATTTTTCTCAGTTTAGAAGAGCACAATAACAATGCCTGGATGAGGCTTTAGACTTGACTGAAAAGAGGAAATAGCTACTGTATTTGTCTTAAACCATATGTGTTGCTGAAAGGCAAATAAATAATTCTGACTGAAATAAAGACTAATAAAGATCTATATAATCTTAAATCTTTTGAGTAGCCACTGAAGTGAGTGCCAAGCTGCATTGTGGACATGAATATAAACAGGTCCACCCAAGTCCATTAGAAATGTGTGAAAAATGCTTGGTGTGGAGCAAAGTTCAGAGAAGCATCCCTCAAGTTTGTGGTTTGGTTTCCAAAGAATGTGAAGAGGCATATTTACTACAGGGATTCAGCTGCTGTGAGGAACCAAGTTATCACATTCCTGGGTTACATTTACTTCGATACTCAAGTGACAAATATCTAGTTCTGGAGCACAGAACTGTTTATTGAATTAAACAAACTGGTTTCTTATCTATGCAGATTTAATAGATGGTAAAGCTGAAACTCTTTTCTGAGTAAATAGATTTCACTACAAAGAGTTCTGGCAGAAAGAATAGTGATAAATAGTCTATAAAATCCAGATGATTTGGGGAAAGGACGTCTGGTAGAAATGTGTATCATTAAACTTTTAAGTGTGGTTTTAAATGAGGCTTGGCTGTAGAGGGAAACATTTTGTTTATCCACCTTGACAAAACACAAAGATTCTTTCTGGCAGAACATTTGGTGAATGCAGAGGGGTTCAATTTAGTTCCATATCGTTGAGTTGGATGGGTTTTCATGGACCATTGCAGAAATGTATACCTAACAGAACCTTAAGAAAATTTAGGCTCTTATCTGCTTTGATCAGAGAGAAGGATTTGGTGTTTCTGACAGTTGTCTACGTGGATTGCCTTTGTAGAGTTCCCCATACACCCTGATAAAAAAGAACTCAAGAATGTATCTTCTGGGCTTCCCTGGTGGCGCAGTGGTTGAGAGTCCGCCTGCCGATGCAGGGGACACAGGTTCGTGCCCCGGTCCGGGAAGATCCCACATGCCGCGGAGCAGCTCGGCCCGTGAGCCGGCGTCCGGAGCCTGTGCTCCGCAACTGGAGAGGCCACAACAGTGAGAGGCCCGCCTACCGCAAAAAAAAAAAAAAAAAAGAACAAAAGAAAAGAATGTATCTTCTGTAAAATGCATCTCCCGTGAAAAGAACAGGGGCGCTTGAGGGAACCTGTACTCTGCTTCTGATTGAATGACAGGAATGAGTAGAAAGAATCAATGGACATGAGAGAGAAACTCTGGTGAAAACCACAGATCCATTACCCGGCAAACATACATCGTCAGCAAACTTTACTTTTCAAGAGCCATCTACTTAGGGAAGAGAGATTTTGTTGAAAAGCATGTGTGTGTGTGTGTGTGTGTGTGTGTGTGTGTGAGGGTGGGGGGAGTTATTTGAGGTCATTGCTCAATATTTTCCACTAACTATCACATATAAACTGTATACCACACCCCAGTTTGTGCTCAAGACGTTTGGCACCAGCAGAATATTTTGCTACCCTTTGGAAAAAAGATCTCTGCTTGGAAGGTGTTGGGGCACAGTAGTATTTTATAAAGACTCCCTGTTTATTCACCCAAGAGAAACAAGGGAGTTTTAAATGGAAATTGAAGGTTGAGTGTGATATTGAGGGTTCCTGGGGTTGGGAGGTGGTAGAAAGGTAATTGTTGGATTGCACCTTCCCACCCCAAGGCCTGGCACAGCCTAACCTTGAATAAGAGAAGCATCTTGCCTATCTGTAGCTCCCATGTCATTTATTGCTTAATGCCATACTTTAAGACAAATGACAATATTCTTTGGCTTATTAGGATAAATGTAAGTGTTTTGGTTTGGCTGGAAAAGACACAACAAAAAAAGGGAGTGTTTTGGTAATGAAGGCCTTTGAAGGTCATACTTAAGCATTTGGATTTTATTGCATTGTCAGCTGGGAGCAAATAAAAATGTTTGTAGCAGGGAGTGGCATTGCTGAATTTTTGTTTTTGTAAAGATCATCTGGTAGCAGTTTGGGAGATATTGCCGCAATTGAAGTCAAAGATGGAAGGGCCTTAGGCAGTGAGAGTTAGAATGGAGATGAGGGAGACTTATTTGAAAGACATTCATTTAGGAGATTAATAGAAGCTTTCAGGAAGCTTAGCTAAGCTAGGATAACCTTCACAATAACTTTTTTTATTGAGTTGTCATTGAAAATCAACCCTGGATAGAAAAACTATAGCTAATTTCAGGCATACAAAAGTTTTATTCCATTTTAAAGGCAATGGGGTGGGGGAAGAGAAAATTTTTTCTTTATGAAAAAAATACAATTGAATCAAGTGCACATGAAATAATACCTATTTTCACTCTGCTGAGATCAAGGTCTTTTCATAAAAGGAACTTGCAGGCTGATTTGCATGTCCTACCCTCAGGCTCCACTAGGACAGTTTAAGAGAACACAGCACAGATTTGAAAGGTCAACGCCTACTTACATAACAGTTGATTTAATGCTCCACCCAGAAGTTTGTGTCCCGATTTGTACAATCTGTATGGCTCTGTTGATTGTGGGGAGGAAAACAGAGTGAATGATTAACCTTGGGTCAGGGAGAAACTTTCAGGCTTAATTTCTTTGCAAGACTTTAAGATAATGAACACATGGGTAAAATTTAAATATCAGGCCATAACGTGGTCTATCGCCTCTGGAATCAGAATGCCTGCTTTCAAACCCCAGTCTATTTCTTCCTGGCTGTGGAATCTTAGACAAATCACCTACTACCTTGAAGCCTCAGTTTCCTCATTTGTAAAATGAGAGTAGTAATAGTTCTAACTCATAGGGTTGCTAATGATGATCACAAAAGGAAATCCTCAGAAAGTGACTAGGTCAGTGCCCGGCACAGAGAGCATGCTCAATAATTACAGCTATTGATTACTACCAGTTGAAGACTAAAAGCAGTACACAATGGAGGGGGGTAGAGGGAAAGTAGAAAGGTAATGGGATTTCTTTGTATCACTTCAGGAGAAAAATGAGAAGATTTAAGTACAGATTTTAAAACTTGTTTTGCATGTTTTATATTTTGAAAAATATTGATCTGTATTGAGATCACACCTTGTTAGATGCCTACCTTCTGAAGGCAGTTGGGGGACCCCTATGTCGAGCCCCCAAAGGCCACTATTATCCCCAAATCTGACCAAGAGTGGTGAGAAAATAGACACTGTAAAGCATTATATTTCTCTTACTTTTTAAAAAAGCTATTTTCATCTTTTGTTAAAGGTCTAGGTCTTTACCTCACTTTTCTCCAAATTTTATCTAGAGTCTGGGAAAGAATCACCACCATTAGCAATGTAATGTTTCAAAGCCTTGGTCAGAGCAGAAATCCCTGAATTTCCTTAAAAAGTGATTTCTATGTATGCAAATAATTTTTTTGGCAAGAAGTAGGCACTTAATTTGGAAACCTTGATGCCATAGGACTTCTGTAACTCTATTTTTGTAGGGCATATGACTAGATAGCTACTGGAGATCTGAATTGTTCGATTTATGTCGTGGATATTTTCATCCACATAAGCAGTCAAAACTAGAGCTTTAATCCTTTTTAGGGTCTTCTGGGCAATGTTATGTCTACTGAAGAACTGATCTTGGAAGCAGCAGCCACAACAGAATACCTACCAGATTATTAAACTGCTCAAAAATTGATACCGCCCATGGTTTAGACAGTAAAAAAAAGGTTGTACGTGACTATGTTGGTCTGCGTCTAAAATCGTTAACCATGGCCTGAAATCTCTGCAAAAATATGCTTCAGAAAACTCAGGGACACCGAGTGGAAGTTTGTGCTACTACCGTAATACACCTCTGTTTTCTGTTTCATCATTACTTGGCACTAAAAATGTTTTGGCCTTAATCACATATTGTCAATAACGTTGACAGAAATCTAGGAGGAATTCCCAGTTGAGGATAGAAACTGAATTAGCAGCTATTATATGCTTATTCAATTTGTATCATGATATTTCCTTTCTAAAAAAAAAGAAGGAACAACACTCAAGTAATTTGCAAAATGTATTGAAGTTGCAGACACTTCACAAAACTATTCATCATCCAGAGAGGTAGTTAGTGAACTCGGTAAAGCAGGTGGAAGGGAAACTTGTTTTGGTAGCAACGGTAATGTTTTTCAAGACAGAAGCAGAAAAGTGGGGGGAGGTGGGAGGGACAACAATTCTAGAACTTCCTCCCATTCATACAAGATTACGCCTGAAAATATTTCTGCCTTTTTTTCACTTAGAAGGAGATATAGGAGGGAGTATAGGATCAAATGCAGTAGTGGAAGATAAAATAAAGCACCATTTGAAAGATTTGCCCATTGACAGTAAACGAACAGTTGAGTTCCACAATCATTATTGCGATGGTTGAGAGACATCCTTCATGAACACTTTTAATTATTTGACAGTAGCGAAAGTAAAGCTAGCAGGCTCAGCGTTCCACTTTATTGTGGTCAGTCTGTATTAGGTGCAGTTTGTGAGGTCTGCAAAAACAGATGTTGAGGAGACCACGGGAAAAAGAAGCAGTGCAGAAGAAAGGACTCCAGAGACTGAATGATATCTGTTGGAATGGTTGAAGGAATCAGTGAGAAAGGAAGACTAAAGGAGTCTGAGATTGCCGCGCTGTTTATAGTAGCCAAGATATGGAAGCAACGTAAATGTCCATTGACACATGAATGGATTAAAAAAAAGATGTGGTACATATATGCAATGGAATACTACTCAGCCATTAAAAAGAATGAGATAATGCCATTTGCAGCAACATGGATGGACCTGGAGATTATCGTACTAAGTGAAGTACGTCAGACAGAGAAAGACAAATATCATATGATATCACTTATATGCTGAATCTTTAAAAAAAATGATAAAATGAACTTATTTACAAAACAGAAACAGACTCACAGACTTAGAGGATGAAATTATGGTTATGGAGGGGGAAGGGTAGGGGAGGAGGGATAGATTGGGAGTTTGGGATTGACATGTACACACTGCTATATTTAAAATGGATAACCAGCAAGGACCTACTGTATAGCACAGGCAATACTGCTCAATATTCTGCAATAACCTAAATGGGAAAAGAATTTGAAAAAGAATAGATACATGTATATGTATAATTGAATCATTTTACTGTACACCTGAAACACAACACTGTTAATCAACTATGTTCCAATATAAAATAAAAATAAATACATAAACAAACTAATTAATTAGAAAATAAAGGAGTCTGAGAGCTGTTTTCAGATACTTGAAGATGAGGAAAAAGTAAGACATTTATGCTGTCTTAAGGTCATAAATAGTAAGATATTTATGTTGATTCCAAAGTTGGAGCTAGGGCAAAAAATTAGTTGGCATAATAGCTAGGAAAAGTGTGACTTAGTGGATGGGATTTCCCTGGTGGTCCAATGGTAAAGAATCCGCCTTCCAACGCAGGGGACACAGGTTCGATCCCTGGTCAGGGAACTAAGATCCCACGTGCCGCAGGGCAACTAAGCCCACGCGCCACAACTACTGAGCTCGCGCGCCTCAACGAGAAAGCCTGCGTGCCACAAACCACAGAACCCACGCACTCTGGAGCCCGTGCGCCACAACTACGGAGCCCATGCACCCTGGAGCCTGCGCACCACAACTAGAGAGAGAAAACCCTCATGCCACAACTAGAGAGAAACCTGCGTGCCGCAAAAGAGCCTGCGCTGAAGCAAAAGATCCCGCATGCCTCAACGAAGATCCCAAGTGCTACACCTAAGACCCAACGCAGCCAAAAAAAAAAGAAAAGAAATAAATTAAATAAATATTTAAAAAAACGTTTGGCTTAGTGGAACCAAGAACTTATAGCTATTCAAAACCTACCAACTGGAATTCCCTGGATGCCCAATGGTTAGGGCTCCATGCTTCCACAGCAGGGGGCCTGGGTTTGATCTCTGATCAGGGAACTAAGATCCCGCACGCTGTGAGACGAGGCCAAAAAAAAAAGAAAACCAACCAACAAACCAAAGAGATATTTATACATTGCACTTGAATGGCTGCTGGTGGGGACACTGTAGATGGCACTGACATCTGCACTCGGGGGTCTTTAACATCATCCATTAAGGACAAGAGTCTATGATAATAGACATTACT
Source organism: Monodon monoceros (assembly GCF_005190385.1). Lineage (NCBI taxonomy): Eukaryota > Metazoa > Chordata > Mammalia > Artiodactyla > Monodontidae > Monodon > Monodon monoceros. The sequence continues at coordinate 29,807,370 of NW_021703772.1, read as the reverse complement.
TTTGAGCCCTTATTCTCTATTTACTGCTTAGGAAACTGAAGGTGAGGAAACTGCAAAAACCATTCAGTTGGCAAGTTGCCATGGTTAGATTCTTATCGAAATGTGTAAGTGCCCAAGTTCTTACCCTCTGTGCACCCAAGGTACAAGAATCCTTTCTCAAGAGTGTTTAAGGAAATAGTTTTTGAGAATGACACTGAATTTAGAGAATAATTCTACTTTCCTTTTCTAGAACTATACCTGTGGCTGAATAAAAAAGCAAAACAAAAATAAACCACTCTCCCCTGCAAATGAGGAAGACTACATAGGAGGAAGCTCAGAATGATATAAGATAAAGAAATCCTCTTTGTTTTTTAATTAGACCCTTTCTCACCACTCCTCACCCCCCCCCCCCCCCCCCGCCAAGGCCCAGGGGACCCAGCTTGTGAGAACGGTTTTTATCTTTGAGCTTGTGTTGTGGCTACACAGTAGTGCTGTGCCAGAGGCCCATATTTACCCAGAATCTATTCCATTCCTGGGCCTGGTTCTAACTCTGCTGTTAAAGTTACTGCAAATGTGGAAAAGTGAAGAACCAAATTACCAGACCAGGAACCAAATTACCAGACCAGGAACCAAATTACCAGACCATGGCTGGACTCCTATCCAGCCATGGCAGCTGGATTCTGAGGACATTAGGCAAACACATATTCTTTACTGCTCCATAGCAGGTTAAGTCTCAAGTCCCCTCGTGGTCTCTTATGGTGACCTGGGCCATATATGGACTGCATTTGCCCAAGAGCCTCTTCTTTCTGCCGGGACCCCACTGTGATTTCTTCTTGTCCTACAATGGGCAAGGGTACTTTCAAATGGTGCATATCCACATCTTGGCTTAACACTTCAGGCACAGGACATAGGTGAGAGAGAAGAAAATCAGAAAGAGGAAGAAAAATTTAATCCAGTTTCTAGTTCTTTTTTTTTTTAAATTAATTTATTCTTTCTTTATTTTTTTATTTGTGGCTGCACTGGGTCTTCATTGCTGCGCGTGGGCCTTCTCTAGTTGCAGCGAGCAGGGGCTACTCTTCGTTGTGGTGCACGGGCTTCTCATTGCAGTGGCTTCTCTTGCTGCGGAGCACAGGCTCTAGGCGCGCGGGCTTCAGTAGTTGTGGCACGTGGGCTTCAGTAGTTGTGGCTCGCAGGCTCTAGAGCGCAGGCTCAGTAGTTGCGGTGCACGGACTTAGTTGCTCCGCGGCATGTGGGATCTTCCCGGACCAGAGCTCGAACCCGTGTCCCTGCATTGGCAGGCGGATTCTTAACCCCTGCGCCACTAGGGAAGCCCCCCAGTTTCTATTTCTGATCAAAGCCCTCCAACCAAACCCCACTGTGAGGCTCTGAGGACTCCATTTTGTCCTCACCTAGCAGAGCCCTCAACAGGAACCAGGTTCTTCATGGGAGCAGTGCCCCCTAGAGGTTAGCATGACCCATCGTCACATCTCGAGATTTTCCTCTTATCTTAGATATGTTCCTTATTAAAACAAACGAGAGCTATTTTATCTCAGTACACTACTGTGGATACTTGTGACCCATCTCTGAACATCTGGACATCTTACTCTATCCATTCCAGGATTCCTTCATAATTATCCCTGGTGTCCCAGTTCCAGAATAGTTTCTTGTTGGTTTTCCCCATTGGTCCACCCACAAATTCAGATTGCATGACATAGGGTCAAGATTAGGGTGAGGCAAGTGAGGTTGGGTCATGCAAGTACAGAGCCAGATCCTGACTTCACTTAAAATTTTGATAGTTTGTTCAGCATGGATCTTTTACATACATTTTGTTTACTTTTTGGTGCCTGTTAAATTTTGCCTTAATTACCTCACCCTAGTTCCAGCCCTGCCATGACACCTGAGCCCACTGACGTCAGTGGAAGCAAAAGCCCCCGCTTCCACTGCAGGGGGCTACAGTGGAATGGTTGTAAGTGGACTGGTTGTTTGCCCTCGTGATCACATGGCTGCCTGGGAGCTGTGTCTGCCGCTGCTCCCCAGCATCAGGAGAGAGTGTATCATATACTGCATATTGCTAGCTGGGAAAAGGTCAAAATCCAAAATTCCAAGTACAGTTTCTACTGAATGTGCTTTGCTTTTGCACAATCATAAAGTCAAAAAATAAGTTGAATCATCATAAGTCGGGGACGGTCTGTACTTTGGATAATTCAAAAGCCAAGTATTTCTCCAAGCACTCAAGCCTAAGAAAGCAGTCAGAAAATGTCCTGGCACCTATACAAGTAACACAATGTATCATCACTGAAACATAATGCAAGCAGTTCATTTCCTGACAAGGAGCTTGGAAGACACTGAGTAGCAAATCACTTGATACAATAAAATTTCTTTTTAAAAATTCTACTTTTAGAACACTTTCCTCTATCTTTTCTGTCCATCACAGATTTTCTCTAATAAGACAAAGTCAGACAAACCACTTCAAGCCTAAAGTCTGATTCCCTGAAACTATGTTTAATAGCTCATGTGACTAGTTATTAAAAGAAAAATCTTGGCAATTCTAAGCTCAACTTTAAAGCCACCTAAGAATAGTCATGTTAATAGTAACCATAGATATCTTGAGTCAAAAACACTTTAGTTTTGCTTGCATTTAAGATAAAGTTTTGAAGGTTCCGGAAAGAGATATTCAGAATGGTCATTCTGTTACTTCTAAAAAAGTCTAATTCCGGGCTTCCCTGGTGGTGCAGTGGTTGAGCGTCCGCTTGCCGATGCAGGGGACACGGGTTCGTGACCCGGTCCGGGAAGATCCCACACGCCGCGGAGCGGCTGGGCCCGTGAGCCAGGGCCGCTGCGCCTGCGCGTCCGGAGCCTGTGCTCCGCGACGGGAGAGGCCACAACGGTGCGAGGCCCGCGTACCGCAAAACAAACAAACAAACAAAAAACCCCAAAAAGTCTAATTCCACCATACCGACCTGGAAAATTGACTGAAAGGCAGTGTCCAGAATGTTCTTTAGAATTTACCTGTCTTTCACTTCGGAACTAGCTTGTTAAGCAACACCTGCGTTGAACTTTATGCCAGTTACAGTGCAAAGCAAATCATCTTCTCAAACAGGTTTTCCCAGCTTTAATGTGCTTAGGCAGCAGTTACAGGCCCTGAATTATTACCCTAAAATGGATTTGGTAAGCCTACATTGAAGAGATAGATAATATGAACTAATGGCTTATTCAGTGCCTTTTCAACAACCATGAGAAGGGAGTCGATGTGATGTACCCAGAAGGTATCCCAATCAACCACTTTCACCTGCATTTGCACGGGATGGGCACCGTTCACCCAGGTACTGAGATTGGTGCCCTTTGGTGACCTCTTCTGACCTTTGGGCATGCTAAATTTCTGCTCAGCACAAGCTCTCTCCTTGACCGTGAGCTCAAGTAAGCCAAGAAAGCGATGTGGCAGCCTAAAATAAAAAGAGGGGGAGTGAATTTGCCCTTGGCTCTTTTCATAGAATTGGAGGAGTATTTGTCCAACTCTGCTTAAGCTGGTCAGAATGCACCCGGGGGTGCTGTGTTCTTTCCTTGGAATTAAATTTATGAAGAACAAGGATAAACTGGAACATGTCCAGAAGAGAGGGAACAGGTTGAAGAGAAAGCTTAAAATGACATCATGGGAGGAGTGCTGAATGAACTGGTGGAAGCTATTTATCCTGGAAAAGAAAGAGCAGGATGACGTTTTTCATGCAGAGAAGGGAATTGTTTTATCTGGCCAGAGAGTAAAGCTAAGAATATGAGGGAAAGAGAAATTTTAGCTCAGTATAAAGCAAAACTTTCTAGAGATTATAGTTGTTAAAAATTGGCATTTATTCATTTAATACATATTTCCTGAGCATCTCCTATGTGTTCTAGGCCCCAGTGAAACAGAAGTGAATAGCAATGAACTGAAGCCATGGAGCTTTCAGCCTAGCACAAAGCTTTGTCAGATGATGGCACATTTCTCATACTTAGAGATGTTTAATGAGACAACCATAAATTGAAGGTTTTTCTGGCATTGAATGTGACTGGACTTAATGTGTAAAGTTCTGCCAACCCTGAAACTCTATGTTTTGTTTACTCTAATGTTACACTTGATGCAGTTTGATGGCTCTCCTGGCCATGGGTCAGGATGTACGGTTCTGATTCTGTGGCTTAGCCATGGTCTTCTATCAGTCAATGCATATATGCAGTGCTGCCTCTGCTAAGTGTAGCTTCATTTTATTTTATTTTATTTTGTGCTAAGAGGGATGGGGTGGCATGGAGAGAAAACACTATAAAAGTTCTTTCATATGTGACGTAACAGTGAAGGGAAACAATTTTCTTATGTCCCATATTCACCCCCAAAGATCTGGTTGTCATTTCTATTACTTTTATTCCTTTTCAACTTGCCATTATTGCTTGGGGAATGGGAGCTCTTCCTTTACAGACCCGTTTCAATTCTTTAATCTCTTTGAAGGAGGAAGGAGTCAGGTGGCTAAAAACCACAGAATCATAGTCCTTAAAGTAAGATGAGATAGTAGAGATAATCTACTCTAGTCCTTTCATTTAATACACAAGAAAACAGAAATTTAGCAGAACACTTTAAAAGACCTGAATAGAAAGACAGAAGCACCAAAAACCACTAGAATTTTAGGCAGAATATCGACTTTGGGCAAAGAAAGTTTTATGAAGAATCAAACAGAGGAACTTCCCTGGTGGTCCAGTGGTTAAGACTCTGCCCTCCCAGTGGAGGGGGCACGGGTTCAGTCCCTGGCTGGTGAACTAAGATCCCACATACCGCATGGCACGGCCAAAAAAGAATCAAATAGAACTTCTAGGAATTACAAAGTTAATCTTGAAATTTAATTTAATGGATGCATAAGATGTAGCTTAGACCCAGTTGAAGGGAGAATGTAAACTAGAAGACATATCTGAAGAAGTTATCCAAAATGTAACACAGAGAGACAATGATATGAAAGGTATGAAAGGAAGGCTAAAAAATGAGGAGCAAAGAGTAAGAAGATCTAACATATATCAACTCAGAGTTTCAGAAGGGGATAAAGCCTTGTGTTAACCAGGTGGTTAAAAGTGGATGCACAGGGACTTCCCTGGTGGGCCAGTGGGTAAGACTCCATGCTCCCCACGGAGGGGCCCTGGGTTCAATCCCTGGTCAGGGAACCAGATCCCACATGCATGCCACAACTAAGAGTCTGCATCCGCAAGGAAGATCTCACGTGCTGCAACTAAGGCATGGCGCAACCAAATAAATAAACAAAAAAGAAAGAAAGTAAAAGCCAAGGATCTTTAAAAAAATTTAAAAAATAAAGACAAAAGAAAAAGTGTATCCACAATCAGAATCTAGTTTATATTCAGATGTTTTGATCATTCAATAATAAAGGATTATAAAATGATGTCCATAATAGTCCTAATCAGGACAGAGGATGACTGATTTGGGTACCACTCAATCTGGTGGTTCTCAGAGGTGCCAGATATTCTCTGGAGAGGAGAGGGTCCCCCATTGTCTTGAGAGCATCCACAAACCCTTACATCTGTGGTTTAGGAGGAAGGGTTCCTGTGGTCTTCATCTAACTATAGAACAACTCTTTAAGAGAATAAAATTGGAAGACAAAAATCATCCTAAAAGGAAATGAGAACCATGATTTGTAAAATTATGAAATGCCTGTAAATTTCTCATATTGATCATGTTTTTGCTATCTAATTATTCTCCTCTAGTGAGTAATAGTAAAGTCCTTAAGACAAATATAAATTTTTGCGGAGCAAAGAATATGGAAGTTGGAGAGATTTGTGACAAGAGAAGTAGGTAGAGTCAGCTACTGAGAGAGAGGAAAGTGCTGAGTTTCTGGGGCTCCTCAAGGATAAGAAGAGAAAACCGGCAGCTGGTTCAAGCCTGGCTCTGAGGTTGAACAGTAGAAAAACACAAGCAGGATTCCCCAACAATGTATCACAGCAGTCAACATAATAAGTTTTTCCTCCTTACTATAGTCAGATAAGAAATGACAGTGTAGGTAGAACCTTCCTAAGGACAACAATAATATCTCAAAAGCTAGGTGGAGTTGTGTTTCTGGCAATATGGTATTATAGATATTCTTTTAAATCTTTTCACTACAAAATCTCTAAAAGCCACTGTACTAAATGTAAAAATCGTCTTTTTAAATGTATGGCTGAGCTAGCAAGAAAGTAAGGAAAATCCTTAGTGGCCTGAACTGAAATGGGAACAGGAATCTAGAGAGACATCAAAGTTTTTGGCTGTCTTATCACCCATGTGATCTTTCCTTTGTTCTTACCTCCATGCAAAGCTCAGAAGGTATAAGGTAGGACCTGGAAATTTCCTTAAATGCCTAGAACCAATAAGCAACCCAGTTTTTGGTGAGAGGCTCTGTGTGCATATTGGGGGTGCATTTTCAACTCTGCCTTAGCTTCCACTTTCCTTGCACGGAATCTCAAGGTCATCCAGAGGTGAGAGCTTAGGGCCTTTTCGGGTCTTTCTTGTCAATGCACAGAGCCCTGGGCACGTGCACCACCCTATACATGCATGTGGCCTTCTTGATTCAGAAGCTTCCCAAAGCCCCTCTGTATGTCTCATTCTGTTTTTAATTTTTTGTTAGTCTAATGTTTTCCCCCAACTGGTATCCATCACCTCAGACAGCTGCAAGGTTAAGTAATTGCCTGTAATTGTTTTCGACAAATGTTTATGGGGAAAAAGTTTTTCACACTTAATGAGCTCTGAGTTAAATCAGTCTTGCAAGTGGGATTTTCCAGGGAACAAACAGGTCATATAATAAGTCTCTGGGGATGAAGCTTTGAAGGAGCTCCAGCCCCTTTCTGTTCCTTCCAGTGGCTGTCGGGCTGCTGGTCTTCACCATGAATGCAGGCTGGTGGTTTTCAAGGATATCACAAAGCAGGAGAGTCCGAGATGGGACTAGGGCAAGTGAAAAATGCCACAGAGCTCATTGCTTTTACTGAGATTGAACAGTTTTTTCCCCTCTTTCTCCTCCTCCTCCTTCTTTTTAAACACTCCCCGGATTGTTGCAAGCCTTTGGGAAATTTCCAGAGTTCTGAAACATTTGATTCTGACCATTAGCCAGTTTCTTGTTGCTTCTGTGGAACAGAGAATTTTCTGAGGTCCTTACTCCACTATTTTTGCTGATGTCACCTCGATAGGGAGTTTGAACTGGCATACTCTGTGTGTCTGGAAACCACTTGGCCCAAATAGCATGGTGTTCTTTTAAAAATTAGGCTTATGAAATCTAGGAGGAATGTAGACTACTTAATAGTTAAATTCCTATGGAAAAATGTATATTTTCCCACCATTTCCTTCTCCTTCTTAAGCTTGATTTAGCCCTAGAGACTATAAAAGTGAATGAATAAATAAATGAATTAATCAGTTAAATTTGTGACTCATCAAAGGGTCCAGTACAGGGACTTAAACATAACGGACACTCAAGGAATAGTGCTGAGCCAAAATGGATTGGCTCAAAATAGGCAAAATTGACCTGTTCTCTATTATATCTTATCCTATTCATAACATTAAATATTTGGATTTATATTTATCCCACATAAAATTGTATACTTTTTATATTGAAGATTTCCCACTTCCTTTAGTTTTTATGGGATACATATATCTTAGTTCGGGTAAAAAATAAGTCCTATAATATAGATTTTTGTGTTTTTTTCTTAACTTACAACATAGTTTTATAAAGGCCCACAATTACATGAGATAAATGATAACATCTACATAGTTTACGCACGTTACATTTACAATGTAATAGGGCAGGAAGAGATATGGTAAAACATTTAAATGTGTTACATTACTTCAATTATTTACAGATCACTAAATAGAAGGTACTATTTACTTCTGAATCCTAGTAACCATATAAAAATTATTCCTCTTTTCAACTACATTTTTCAGAACATCTATCACGTAAACAAAATTGTTGTATCTATCTTCTTGATTTTTCTCTACTATAAACCATAATGGCACACTTGAAGCAGGAAAAAGAAAAGTAAGCATCATTCGGTCCATCCTTAAGGAATCCAGATCCTTCAATTTATGAAGAAGGACAATACTTTCAAATGTTTCCTAACTAGTTTTACTTATATCTAGTAGGAATCTTTGTGCCTCAAACAGTAGACCCCCCTTGACCTGAAATGTGGTCAACCCTAAAGCCTGTAGGAGTTCAACTAGGTTTAAGCTTTACACAGCATTGACAGTGAAACATAAGTACAATCTAAATTCTACTGCATTAAAATAAGCAAAGGTATCATACTCATGGCTTTAATATAATGTTCCTAGTCTAGAGCACAAGTGTTTCTGGTATAAGCAGTACCTGCCAATAAATAATCTAGACATGATTTAAAGAACACTTTTATTATTACAATATGCTCTTGTAACTTACTTTAAAATTAAAAGAATAACTATTTTAAATGTTTCTTAGAAATTGAATGTTGCTAGACTGGTTCAGTTAAACCCATTCTAGTCAAAGACTGCTTTGCTGCTTTATAGAGTACCCCACAGTAGTAAAGATTTTTGGAGATTCATAACAAAAAGCTTCACAAATAATATTTCCAATAACATTTTTATATCATTTGTTCAGGACATTCTGATTGATAAGCAGTTAAAGGTAAAAGAAGGAAAAAAAAATGCTCACTGCTAAAGACAGAAAATCTTACTCTATTATAATGAAATGATAAAGGTTTTCCTGAGATTTTCCTAATGTCTGCCAGTGATGCTAAGATAATTTTTAGAACCACTAACACCTTTCAACATTTAAGGTGGTTCTAAATAGCAAAGTTCAAGTAGCGTCACATGCCTAAGGAATAGGAAATTAGAATATCCAGAATCTTACAGTCATCTAATTATTTGGCCAAGTGATGAAGCAATTTACCTGCTACCCCCACCACCACCACTGTGACTGTCCATGCCATATGACTGGTTTAGGTAGGAGTCCATGGATCTTTGACCCCCACAGGATCCATGGCCATAGTCACGATCCATCCCTCCATAAGATCCGGGGCCATAATCACGATCCATTCCATTAAAGCTCTGATAAGTATTTCTGCAAGCAAAGTGTGTGTAATCGTCCTCGAAGTCCATGGCGGAGGCTCCGGGCCGACGGCCTCGGCGGCGCTGGGCTGAGCTGTGGCGGGAGGCGAGCGCCCGTGACCCACGGTTACACACAGCCAGTCAACGCGACCAAGAGCCTATAATATAGTTTTAACAGTAAATTCTTTCCATTAAAAAAAAGAAGAAAGGAGAAAGGAGGGAGGAGACAGGAAGATATTCTTGTCAGTTGTCAAGGTGGTGGCCACTGACAAATTTTGCAAGTATTTTGACAAACACTTGGCAGAAATAGGCTTATTTTCCATCAGAAAACTCATAACTAACTCAATTGAAGGATATTAGGTAAAGAAGCCTGTTTGGAAATAATCTGAAAAGATTCTTGTGTCTCATGTCTTTCTTAATTTGTTATAATGAACGAGTCATAATATATTAAGAGGATTAGAGCTGCTTATAATAAGAGCGCTACAGTTAAAGGACTAACAATATAATATAATATGATTATGATATAACATAATATGATGGAATAAGATAATATGATTCTTTCATTTCCTGTTCTCACTAACACATTACAAAAACAACTAAGTGGCTTTTTATTTTGCTTTATTTTGTTAGAGAAGATGTGAACGTTAAGTAGAATCTGGCTATGTTTTCACACACAAACACATACGTGCACAAATAATGACAACTCAATTTTATAAAAATGTAATGAAAACGGTAAGAAAACCGTTTTATAAAAAAAAAACAAAACGTTGTGTCTCTTTACTTCTCTTTGACTCTCCTTAATTAATAATGGATATAAAAGCAGACCTTTAGTTATTATTCTAACAGATAGTCCACATCTTTAAAAATTCTTTCATCTGTATTAATACTTAAAATCATCTAAGAAAAAGCAAATGGTATTTTCCTCAGTTCTTGTGACATTATGTCTTATGCCTTTCAAATTTGAAAAAAAAACAAACAAGAAACACTCTGAAAAATAGGAAGGTTCTTCAAGACATCACACCCAGTCTCCTTAGAAAGTCTTTGATATGGAAAAACAGAGGGATTGTTCCAGTTTAAAAGAGAAAAGACCAAAAAAAAAAAAAAAGGAATTTAACATGACTATTGAGTAGATACTGATTTTAAAACACTATAAAACATATTTTGAGGATAATAGGGAGAATTTGAATATGAATTGAATATCATTAAGATATCTTTTCATTTTCTCAGGTATGTTAATGATATTGTTTTGTACGAGAATCTTCTTTATTATAGGTGCATGCTGAAGTTTTTAGGGCTGAAGTCTACAACTTAACTTTCAAAAGATTCAGAAAGATAGATATATATATATATATAGTCCTGGGATAAACCATAATGGAAAATAATGTAAAAAAAAGAATGTATATATATGTATAATTGAGTCACTTTGCTGTACAGCAGAAATTAACACAGCATTGTAAATCAACATTGTAAATCAAAAGACAAGAAAAGAAATATATATATATATGTACACACACATAGTAGTTGTCCAGCTGGGAATGTAAAATCTGATTTCAATCATGAAATGTGGTAAATGGAAATGCATTGTCCAGATCCCCCTACAAGGACAAACTAACTCCTGGGAGAGCTGTCAAGAGGCCACATCCAACTAATAGCCCTTCAGAGACTGCTGCTACTACACAGAGCCCCTTTGCCCAAGGTCATGCCTTTCTAGGATAGCCAACTGTCAGCGATGATTGAGGTGGAAGTGGAAAGGCCTGGTCACTTTGGACCAATGGGGGATAATCCTGATGGGTCCATTTTAGCTTCAGAGGTCCATTTGGAGTTGGCTCTGTCTGTCAGTCCTACCTTACAGCTCAACTTCTCCCTCTGCCCGGTTGTGTTGTTCCCCCAATGCCCCGCCCCATTCCACATGCAGGTATCGATCCTAAGGACACAACCTAGTAAATATCTGACCCTTAAATTCCGTCTCAAAGTCTTCTTCTAGGAGAACTGAATCTGCGACACAAGATGGATATCAGACAACCTCTAAATGATGAACATTTTTTTTTAAAGTTCTGTTTTCTTAAAAAATAGCAGTGTCATCAAAAACAAAGAAAAGCTTTGGAAATGTTCTGAATTAAAAGAGGCTAGAGGGCTTCCCTGGTGGCACAGTGGTTAGGAATCCGCCTGTCCCCGGTCGGGGGGACAGGGGTGCGATCCCTAGTCCGGGAGCATCCCACATGCTGTGGAGCAACTAAGTCTGTGTACCAACAACTACTGAGCCTGTGCTCTAGAGCCCTCGAACCACAACTACTGAAGCCCATGAGCCTAGAGCCCGTGCTCTGCGACGAGAAGCCACCGCAACGAGAAGCCCGCACACCACATCGAAGAAGCAGCCCCCGCTCGCGCCAACTAGAGAAAGCCCGCGCGCAGCAATGAAGACCCAATGCAGCCAAAAATAAATAAGTAAAATAAATAAATTTATAAAATAAAATAAAAGAGACGAGAGAAACGCATGACAACTAAATGAGACATGTGATGTTGGACTGCATCCTGTACTAGAGGAAAATAAAAGACCAAAAAGAACACTGCTGGATCAATTGACAAACTAGAATGTGGATTACAGATGAGATTTAAAAAAGTATTGCATCAAAACTATTACATATAGAATGGATAAACAGCAAGTTCCTACTGTATAGCACAGGGAACTATATTCAATATCCTGTGATAAACTATAATGGAAAAGAATATTTAAAAAAAGAATGTATAGGGACTTCCCTGGTGGCACAGTGGTTAAGACTCCATGCTCCCAATGCAGGGGGCCTGGGTTTGATCCCTGGCCAGGGAACTAGATCCCACGTATATGCCGCAACTAAGAGTTCACATGCCACAACTAAGGAGCCCGCCTGCCTCAACTAAGACCCAGCACAACCAAATAAATATTTTTTTAAAAATGTGTATATATGTATAACTGAATCACTTTGCTCTACAGCAGAAATGAACACAACCTTGTAAATCAACTATACTTCAATTAAGAAAAAGTACAGCATCAATTTTAAATTTCCTGTAATTGGTAAATATACAGTGGTTATGTAGGAAAATGTCCTTGTTCTTAGGAAATAGACACTGAAAAATATAGGGGAAAGGGGGCACATTGTATGCAACTTCCTCTTGAACGGTTCAGAAAACGTACATACACACATACATAGAATATAGTAAAAGAAAATGGGGCAGAGAATTCCCTGGTGGTCCAGTGGTTAGGACTCTGCATTCTCACTGCCCAGGGCCCAGGTTCAATCACAGGTTGGCCAAAAAAAAAAGCAAATGGGGCAAGAGTTTAAAAATTGGTGAATCTAGGTAAAGGGGGTGTGAGAGGATTCTTCTTATTTTTCTTGCAACTTTTCTGTAGGCCTGAAATTATTTTCAAATAAAAAATTAAATATATGTACGTATATATGTACATATAAATATAAATAATAACAGATCAACCAGCTGTAGCAAAATGTTAACAATTGATTTATGTTATAAGTATATAGTTGTTCTCTGACCTATTCTTTGAACTTCTCTGAATGTTAAAAATTTTTCATAATGAAAATTTGGAAAGAAAATACAGGCCAGGATGTTTGCTGTGGCTTACCTCTTTAAGGCTTGCAAGATTATGCCTTTAGGGCTTCCCTGGTGGCGTGGTTAAGAATCCGCCTGCCAATGCAGGGGACTTGGGTTCAAGCCCTCGTCCGGGAAGATTCCACATGCCGCAGAGCAACTAAGCCTGTGCACCACAACTACTGAGCCTGCGCTCTGCAACTACTGAAGCCCAAGTGACTAGAGCCCGTGCTCTGCAACAAGAGAAGCCACCATAATGAGAAGTCCGTGCACCTCAACAAAGAGTAGCCCCCGCTCGCCGCAACTAGAGAAAGCCCGTGGGCAACAACGAAGAACCAACACAGCCAAAAATAAAATAAAGAAAATAAATAAAAATTAAAAAAAAAATAAAGATTATGCCTTTATTTCAGGTTGCTGCCACGAGTTTTTGGTCACTCTATTTGTGATTAACTTAGAGAACACAGATTAGCATACCAATTAGACTCTTAAAATTTCCCCCTCTATAAAGTAGAACTCTGTAAATCATTAACTATTTACCTCCTCACTTTAAGAAACCCTGTTAGATATACAGTATAAACTCTGAGTACCAAAACTTTGTCTTCTTTTATTCTCTGCTATGTCCTTAGTTGCTAGGTAAATTCCTAGAACATGGAATATCCTCTGTAAATACCTGTTAAAGGAACAAGTGAGGAAGATCTAAAATAACTATGATTTTGGTATGGATGAATAATTTTACCTACCAAACTCCTATCAAATCAACTCTTTTACCTACCAAATCAACTCCTATCATTATGGCCAAAATTAAATTTGGTTTTACTGTTTTTGCTTACTTTCTCTTTCTTACTACAAGTTGGGAGAATCAGAATTTTGTAATTATTTTAGCAAACAAGTAGTTAATCAGGGTGAAGCTGAGCCGGGAAGTAGTTTGAAGTAGTGCTTCTGGGTGGGTTCCCGGGGGAAGCAGCAGAGAGCCTTTTGAATGCAAACCCATTAGGGTGCTCAGGTGCAGGGTGACCTTGAGGAAAGAGGTGCAATGGTAGCTAAGGGCTTAGGAGGGGAGGACCCACCACACAGGATTGAGCTGACTTGAAACAGGAGAACCAATGCTCCACTACATGTGGAGGATTGAAGTCAGGAGGCTCTATGAAGCCGCATGTCAGAGAATATAGCCCATTTATTAGCAGACTGTCAGTACTCACTCAGTGAGACTGGAAATGAATAAAGCTGCAGGAGACAGAGTAGCCAGGAATCAGAATGCAGAAATTAGCACTGGAGCAGGAACCAAGAGGAAACTAAACCGATGTGGAAATAGGGCACAGCAGCTGGAGGCATCAGTTTTGTCCTGTTTGGATGTTTCCCCACATGGGCCTGGGCAGAAGTGTTAACCATGAAACAAGAGCCTTCCCATGATCATGACCTCCCGACAAACTACTGGGGCTGACGGTGCTTGTGGCTAACTGGGGCTAAAGTGTCCCTCTGAGGCACACACTGCTGTTGTTTCAGGGCACCCTTTATATTCTGCTTTACTATCCTTACTGTTTCTACTTCCAGCTCAGAATCAGAGAAAGTAGAGCAAAGTATCACCAAGAGCCTGCAATTTTTCATCTTTATCCTCCCATCCAGAGCCCACCTTCTCATCTGCAAATCTAGAAAGCTGTTTTCTCCCTAGGCAACTTTTATTCAAAATAATTTGTTTAAAGTTATAATTATTTTGCATTGAATAATTTAAAATTATCTTTTAAACTAACAGATCAGCAAAATATCTGAAATGTTTTCAAAGTGACGTCTTATCATACTGCTTAAAAAGGACCACACTCCTCCATTTCTTGACACACTGAGGTGGAATATTGGAAGTAAAATCAGTACAGTGGTCTTAATACAGAGGTACGCTGTCAGACATGACTTACGATACTTAGGCATCCTGAAAAATATGGTTTATGGTTGGGTTTTATTTCAGGTTCTCTCTGCTTGTCATTGTCTTCGTCTATTTTGCAATCGTGCAATAGTCTCATCCAGAGAAATACAAATGAATTGTGTCTAATGGAATGCAATCAGTTATTGCCCTGTAAATATCGACCAGTTCTGACAGTTTTGTAACTGTTTATAAATCCATTTCAACATTCCTGATGGTCTACACATTTGTGAGACTGTGAATTCTTTTTACCCATTGTAACATCTTCTTTCTTTTTTGTTTTTTTTGCGGTTACACGGGCCTCTCACTGCTGTGGCCTCTCCCGTTGCGGAGCACAGGACGCGCAGGCTCAGTGGCCATGGCTCACGGGCCCAGCCGCTCCGCGGCACGTGGGATCCTCCCGGACCGGGGCATGAACCCGCGTCCCCTGCATCGGCAGGCGGACTCTCAACCACTGCGCCACCAGGGAAGCCCCCCATTGTAACATCTTAACTGATTCTATCATTAATAGAGTTAAATAAAACCTTTGAAACAGGTTAACTTTATATTTGTGAGTCATGATTTACCTGTTTTTTAAAAAATGGTCTTTTAATAGGCCTTTAGTCTAAAAGTATTAGTCTGACCTTAGGAGGACAAATGAGTAGGGAGAGGTGGGTAGGGATGTGAAGGTTTTTTAAAAAGTGTACATGACGTTTTTTTCTGGCCCACTCAATTTCCAAAACCTAAATTTACCTTCCACTCCTAGGATGATGATGGAACTGAGCATCGGGACAGGGGGAAGCACTCATTTAGGAGAAAGGGTTGGGGTAGGGCTGGGGGCTTGGTTTAAGTGCAATACCAGGCAAGCAGGGAAGGGCTGAAGGAGAGAGAATTCTGATACCCCCCCCACATTTGTATTGCTGAGGCAAATTCTTTCTTTAGGGATCCCAGCCTCTTTTCCCTGCATCCTTCATTCCTATCTGCTCTCTTTAAGGCCATATGTTAAAGCCAGGCCCTTGATATGACTGCTGGAAGATTAATACAATTGTTTGACACAGCCAGGATATTAGCACAGCATTCAAATATGTGCAGCTTTCCTTTTATCTCTCTCTCTCTTTTATTTTTTTTGCAGTCAGACTGAGGCCTCTTAATCCCTTCAGCTGCTACTCAGAGGAAGGGAGTCAAGCCAGTGTTCTAGCCACACCAAACTCCAAAATAATTGGTTAGATATGGCACTTTGCCTGATGAGCGCTGCAGCTGGAGAACACAGAATGCCTTCCTCGGCCTGAGGATGGATGCACTGTCTGCCTCACCGAAGAGGGATGAAGAGAAGTCCCAGTACTATCTGATCGGCTCCTGCCCTTGCCTCAGCTCTCCCTTGGGATAACAAAACCCATCAGGGTGTTTATGCAGAGTGGACTTTTATTTCTACATTCCCTTCTCCAGTCCTCCCAGTCTGTCTTCTTTCTCTTCTGTCCCCTTGGTTAAACTTCCCTCTTCCCTACCAGTCCCTCCTCACCACATGCTTCGATGTAATCCAGAAACAATTACCAACCTTTCTGGGCAGTATTTTATGGTGGTTAAGAATGAGAGCCCTGGGGTCACACAGGCCTCGGTTTCTAACTGCAGTGCCACTTATCACCTACCTGTGTGGCCTTGGGAAGTCAGTCAAAAGCTCTAACCATCAGTTTTTCCATCTGTAAAAATGATACAGGGACAATAATATCTACTTTATTGGGCAGCTGTGAGGAGGAAATGAGGCAATGGAGTGAAGCTCAGTGTTGGACACAGTCATCTGTTATGACTGTAACCTTCTTCTCAGTTTCCAGTCTCCTATTTCCTATTTTCCCTCTGTTTCTAGTGTACTTCTATTTCCTATTTTCTTTTTTTTTTTTTTTTTTTTTCTGCGGTACGTGGGCCTCAGCTCCGGATGCACAGGCTCAGCGGCCATGGCCCACGGGCCCAGCCGCTCCGGGTCATGTGGGATCCCCCCGGACCGGGGCACGAACCCGTGCCCCCTGCATCGGCAGGCGGACTCCCAACCATTGTGCCACCAGGGAAGCCCAATTTCCTATTTTCTTATTTGTAGGTAGTACTTCACATTTTTCCCCTCAGTCCAACATAGATACTGAAGAGGTTCAAGACATGCTATCCCCAAATATGACACCTTGGCATATGGAATAGTTTTTTTAAAAAATTTTTTAATTTTATTTTATTTATTTTTGGCTGCACTGGGCTTTTATTGCTGTGCGCGGGTTTTTCTCTAGTTGCGGCGAGCGGGGGCTACTCTTCTTTGCGTGCGCGGGCCTCTCATTGTGGTGACTTTTCTTGTTGCGGAGCACGGGCTCTAGGTGTGTGGGCTTCAGTAGTTGTGGCTCACGGGCTTAGCTGCACCGAGGCATGTGGGATCTTCCAGGACCAGGGCTTGAACCCGTGTCCCCTGTATTGGCAGGCGGATTCTTAACCACTGCGCCACCAGGGAAGCCCTGGAATAGTTTAAACTGAAGAAATATGAGAAACAACAGGTACAGGAAGGATTTCTGACCTTCCCCTGAGTCAGGACATGAGATCCTCATGTGAGACGTGCCCTCTCCATACCCTTAGGAAAGGAGCATCTTTATCTCCAAAGAAGGAGGGATGCTGAGAGGAATCTGAATGAACAGGCCTTGCTAAATTTCTCCCAATTTACCACCCTTAGCACATACCCCTTTTGTCCTATCACATTTCTTGATGACTCTCCACTTTTCATGAAACCTAGTACACATAAAAATACTCAGGTGGTGCAGTGGTTGAGAGTCCGCATGCCGATGCAGGGGACACGGGTTCGTGCCCCAGTCCGGGAGGATCCCACATGCTGCGGAGCGGCTGGGCCCGTGGACCATGGCCACTGGGCCTGCGCGTCTGGAGTCTGTGCTCCGTGACGGGAGAGGCCACGGCAGTGAGAGGCCCGCGTACCACAAAAAACAAAAAAAAACCCAAAAAAACTCAGGTTTAACTATTTCCTCGGGTCTTTATTTTCTTACAAAAGCTCCCATGTCATGTAAAACTTTTATTTAAAAATGTGTATGCCTTCCCCCTGTTAACCTGTCTTTTGTTATAAGTGCCCCAGCTGAGACTTTAGAAGAGGAAGAAATGATATTTTTTTCCTCCCCTACATTAGCAAATCAATGACAGTGGTCACATGTACCATATTTTTTTATTACAAGCAATTTCAGTTTCTTCATCTGTGATCTGCGGAGAAACACCATCAGTAAACCATTGTAAGGCTGTTGTAAGAATTAAACAAGATAATGTATATAAGTGCCTAGCGCAGTGCCTGGCTCCTAGTAAGAGCTCAGGAACTGTGTTATATCTTACTTTATTAATCCTTTCATTAGGGTGTATTATGAAATAATTCACATAACTAACATAACGCTTTGTTGAAAAGCAGGGAATTCTTGGGCTTGCAGCTAGTTTAATGATCACTGGCTCTAATCAGAGGGCTCGTTTGATGATATTATTTGTAATTAGTTTAGATATCATTTTGGACTTATGTTTCATCCTAAAAGAAAACATTAGCTGAAAGATACCACTCTGAGCAACAAAATAATGGTTTCCTACTGTTACAGTAAAGCTACATTATGCTCATTCCTTCCTTTCCAAAGGGGGACATTTTGACCCTGTGATAATGTTTTACTTAAAGGAGTTTATTTTATTTTACATCAAATGATTTATGTAGATGAGTTCATTTCTTGTGATGAAGATGGAAACGAAGTAGCTGAGCTTCTTGCTGTAATCTCACTGACTTGCTGTAATCCAGCTGGCTAGAAAATACAATTGTCTGGCTCAGAAAAAAAAAAAAAACACAAAAAACGAGCTTTCCCAAAGAAATTCTGTTTGGGCATTCTCTTCAGTTTGATGAATGAGTTGTTTACTGAGCTTGAGAAAGTGTAAAAAGGAAGAAATGGCCTTTTAAAAAAAATTTACTTATTTATTTTTGGCTGCTTTGGGTATTCACTGCTGCGCACGGGCTTTCTTTAGTTGCAGCGAGTGGGGGCTACTCTTTGTTGTGGTGCACAGGCTTCTCATTGCAGTGGCTTCTCTTGTTGTGGAGCACGGGCTCTAGGCACGCGGGCTTCAGTAGTTGTGGCACGTGGGCTTCAGTAGTTGTGGCTCGCGGGCTCTAGAGCGCAGGCTCAGTAGTTGTGGCGCATGGGCTTAGTTGCTCTGCGGCATGTGGGATCTTCCTGGACTAGGGCTCGAACCTATGTCCCCTGCATTGGCAGGTGGATTCTTAAACACTGCGCCACCAGGGAAGTCCTGAAATGGTCATTTTCAAGAAAATTATTGAAGTGCACTCAGTGAATTTGAGCAGATTACATTTGACATGGCTTGAAAATAGACGTAGTTTTTAACAAATCAAGCTTTTGTTTAATTAAGACTGAAATAAAATGAGTGAATATTCTTGTAAATAATCTAATAAAATGTTAAAATGAAGAGACACTCTCCACAGTCATCTCCACGCCTGCCCGTGTTCTGGGGGATAGAATACATTTCTGAGGAAATCTGAGAATACCACTTTTATATTGTGTTTGGTATATTATAATTCCTCTTAAGAGATAAACAGTTTTAGGTGTGTGCTGAAGTTCCCCCTTCCTTATTCAATCTCTCAAAAACCAAAAAGCAAACCAAGGAGAAACGCTATGCTTATACATGAAATATCATTCCAGAGCAAGGCATCTCTCCCAGACAAGGAAGGAAGAATTTAGTCATTTTACTATCTTCTAAGTTTTTCCATCTTCTTGGTTGGTGCATGTAAAGAACTGAATTAAATACATTGTGTGTGTGAGTGTGTTGATAATGATAAAATCACCCCAGAGGTGAATGGTTTTATTTTGAATAGAGTTAATGAAATGAAAGCCCATATGGGGCAGAATGACAATCAAACAGGAGGGTCATGTTTAGTATTATCTACACAGTTGGGTAATAGAATAAACAATTTGTTTACACTTAGTATTTCCCATAAAGTAACCAAACAATTGATTTGACTAAGCTCTTATTTCCTGAACTTGCTGATGGTTTGGTATTAAGGAGAAAACCACCATTTCTTCTAAAGGGTAAGCTGTGTTTTTAGATATTACTTTCCTAATGAATTCTTGCCTGATCTCTACAAGCCTATCCCCCAACTTATTTCAGGGTCCCTGCTCTACACTCTTCACAAAGAATTTTTAGTTATATATTTGAATGCTTATTTGATGAATGTCTCTCCTCCACCAGAATGTAGTTTTGCTTACCTTATACTCCCAGAACCTAGCACAGTGCCAGGCAGAGAATAGAGCTCAATAATATTTATTGACTAGAAGAACAGCTATTCAGTGGGTTTTGATAAAAGGCATTCATGCTCACGGGCATCGCAGCAACTAACATTTATTTATATTTGTCTGAGAAGGCCAAGGTGAGTTTGAGAAGGAAATTTAAGCTCTTAATTACCATCAAATCCATTAGGTCTTGTTCTCAGTTCCTCGTCTTATTAAAGGTGTTAAAAGAATGTTGAATCCCACTCCTTAGAGATGTATTAAATCTGTCTGGCCAATTAATTAGACCAGGACTTTTTTTTTTTTTTGCGGTACACGGGCCTCTCACTGTTGTGGCCTCTCCCGTTGCGGAGCACAGGCTCCGGACGCACAGGCTCAGCGGCCATGGCTCACGGGCTTACGGGCTTAGTTGCTCCGCGGCATGTGGGATCTTCCCGGACCGGGGCATGAACCTGTGTCCCCTGCATCGGCAGGCAGACTCTCAACCACTGCACCACCAGGGAAGCCCCAGACCAGGACTTTTAAATGACAACAGGTCCCACTTACAGGGAAAGATGATGAGGTTTTTCTCTAAACTATTATCAGGAGCAAATTACTTCACTATAAACCAGTTGTCTAATAATGTATTACTTATAATTAAGACCAGTTTACCTAATACATGAGGAAGCAAAATACCAAGCACACCTAAGTATATAATACCTTTTAACACATTACAGTAATACGGTAACATCTCCTGAGTACTTGTTAAGTACGCTACAGTGCTAAGCAACTTTACATGCATTTTCACATTTCATTTTCACAACAACCCTGTGAGGTACTATTATTATTTCTATAAGGCAAAGAGAGGCTGGGCAGTTAGCAAAAGTGGTGAAGCCCAGGCAAGACTTCTGGGTCTGTCTGACCTCAGGGACTTCCTTCTTACTCCTTGTACACAGCGTCTCTGTAGTAATCATCTGTTAACGTGTTCGTCTCCCTCGCTTAACGTGACAGCCTCAAGGGCAAGGTCTACGTTTTACTCATCCTTGTATCTCAAGTACAGAATAGAGTGCAGGAAACATAATAGGTGCTCAATAAAAGTTTAGTGAATGAAAGAGGAAGTACTTTCTTTTCTCGTTTTTTTTTTTTGCGGTACGCGGGCCTCTCACTGTTGTGGCCTCTGCTGTTGCGGAGCACAGGCTCCGGACGCGCAGGCTCAGTGGCCATGGCTCACGGGCCCAGCCGCTCCGTGGCATGTGGAATCCTCCCGGACCGGGTCACAAACCCGTGTCCCCTGCATCAGCAGGCGGACTCTCAACCACTGCGCCACCAGGGAAGCCCCAGGAAGTACTTTCTCATCCTCAAAACTATAGTATGTTTAGTATAGTTTTAGTGTTAAACATAGTTAACTATATAATGTGCATAAATAAAATACACAAATCAAACAAATACTTATGTAATAAAACAAATAATATATGAATATATCTTACTGTTTTGGTTAAATTAGTAACCCATATTTTATGTTGAAGCATACGACATTGTCAAGGTCAAAAACCAGCACTTTTATATGGTATAACTTCATCAAAAAAAAAACCTATGTCAACTCTTAGCTACATAATTAAGCAGAATGCTCCATTACCAGATGTTTTCCACTGAAACAGAGGTTTATCATTATAAACTGCCAAAGAGAAAGTTTTATGAAAAATTAAGGGTGTCATATCTATAAGCACTTTCTTCTAGGTCTAATGATCTAATTTCATATACAAATTATTTTTCATGCCCTTAGGTCCTAATGAAAATTAACCCAGCACATATTACACTTGGCTTTGATTCTCTCTTTTCTAAGCTGCCAGGTTGCATACCTCCTTGCAGAAGTCCTTCTTCATGAAGTTCTCCCTTTTTAGTATTAACTCTGCCTTTATCCCAAGCCCTGATGCACCCCCTAGTGTTCCTCAAACACTTCTATAATTATTATATCTGTTTATAATGATCACTTTTTGTTGAATGCTGGGGTCTGTTATACGCAATTGTGTAAAGCATTTATAATGGAGGAACTATACTGAAAGGGAGCAGAATATGCCACCCCCAAATATGCCACTTTGGCATATTAATATTTTGAATTAAAATTACTTGAGAAACAGTTGGTACAAGAAGGACACTCTGACCCTCCTTTGTCCTCCTGAAAGCAGAAAATAAATTTCCTATGTGAAAGGTACCCTCCCAGTATCAGGAGGGTAGAAGATATCCTTATCACCAGAAATAGGGAATTTAGGGCCAAGAAGGCAGTATAAACAAAACTTGTTACTTCTTCACTAATTTACTACCCCAAACCCAAACTTCTCTGTACTGTCAATTCTTCACAAATTTATTGTTTCTTTGTCTAAAAGGTATAAAATCTGCCTGCCTTGGTTACTTCTTTGAATCTCTTATTATATGGACTCCCATACACATGACATTAAATTTTTCTCCTGTTAATCAGTCTGATGCTAATTTAATTATTACACCAGCCAAAGAACTTAGAAGGGAAGAAGGGAAAAGTTTTCCACCCCTACAATACCCAACTGATTTGGTTATTATACTAAGTGACTGGCTGGTTGACCATGAACTGTTCTTAAATAACTTTTTTGTTTCTTGCATAAAAAGAAACACAAAATTAGAACTTCAGGGAGTAACCCTTGAGGGCTTTCAAAGCACACAGTGTAACCTTTGCTTCTGCATGATTCCTGAGTGAAGACTATGACCTCTCTTTACTGAATTCTTCATATGCTAAATTTTATGAAATAAATTACTTTCTTGGTTTCACCATGCTTTGAACTTTGCATCTAGTGATTGCATTTTTGTCAGCAGTACCAACAAGGTCTCACGTTTTTGGTGTTCTAACTTAGTCCATCTAACCCCCTGGTGGGCCTGAATTCTTTTTCTACTCTACTTCAGTCTTCAGTTTAAAAGCTACACCCTGGGACTTCCCTGGCGGCGCAGTGGTTAAGAATCCACCTGCCAATGCAGGGGACACTGGTTCAAGCCCTGGTCTGGGAAGATCCCACATGCCACGGAGCAACTAAGCCCGTGCGCCACAACTACGGAGCCTGGGCTCTAGAGCCTGCGAGCCACAACTACTGAGCCCGTGTGCCACAACTACTGAAGCCTGCGCACCTAGAGCCCATGCTCTGCAACAAGAGAAGCCACCACAATGAGAAGCCTGCACACCACAACGAAAAGTAGCCCCGGCTTGCCGCAACTAGAGAAAGCCTGTGCGCAGCAAGGAAGGCCCAATGCAACCAAAAATAAATAAATAAAAATAAATAAATAAATAAATAAAGACTCCGAGCTCCCAATGCAGGGGCCCCCAGTGAGGGGGGCCCAGGTTCAATCCCTGGTCAGGGAACTAGATCCCACATGCCTCAATAAAGATCCCATGTGCTGCAACTAAAGATCCGGCACAGCCAAATAAATAAATAATTTTTTAAATTAAAAAATACAATTAAAAAAATAAAAACTACACCCCAAGCAAAGTCCACTTGAGAATTTCTTGGTCCTAGTTGGGTTAGCCTGGCTTTGAGTTGCACCTATATTATCTGGCTTGGTTAAATTCTGAAATTCTGTATGTATATCAGCAACACTGGTATTACAGGTTTTCCGGACACAATGAGAACCTTCAATGCAGAATTTAATTAGGCATGGATTTCCTAGAGAACAGAAATAACACAGTGAAAACTGTAAAGTGCTATGTAAGTATATTTTTATTGTAACCTGAAAATCTCCCCTGTTGACAGTGGGCACAAATGGGGTAGTATTTAGAATTTTAATTCAGGATTCATTAAGGTGTCCCCATTGGCTGATGTAATATCCACTATGTTTGCCCAATAAAGAGATCATACTTGAGAAGAGTTCACTGAAAAGTATTTCCAGGGCCTCCAGAAGATGCATTACATGTGTCTGTAGACACGTTTGCTCCTCTTGGGTACCACGACTCCATCAGGTGTGCTGCCAGAGTGCTGGCTACTCGCCTTGTCAAAGCTGGCTAGAGACTGGGGATGAAGTGAGGGCAGTGGGCTCAATTCGCTTCCATTATATAGATTTTTTTTTTGTTAGAGGAGACCCAAAATAGGCCTGCTTGTGCCCTGATGTTTTAGTGGAAACAACTCTGCATTTTTCTTTTTTTTTTTTTTTGCGGTACGCGGGCCTCTCACTGCTGTGGCCTCTCCCGTCGTGGAGCACAGGCTCCGGACGCGCAGGCTCAGCGGCCATGGCTCACGGGCCCAGCCGCTCCGCGGCACGTGGGATCCTCCCAGACCGGGGCACGAACCCGCGTCCCCTGCATCGGCAGGCGGACTCTCAACCACTGCGCCACCAGGGGAGCCCAGTTTTGAAACTTTTTAGTTTAATAACTTAATTATGTCTCCCAGGCAGCCCAACTCTAAGCTTACTGAGGGCAAGAACTTTCCATTAAAATCCTTGTGTCCTCTCCTAGCAAATCAGCTGATGGTTCAATATTTGCTTGACTGAATGTGATATGTAAGATGGTTTCTCTTAGTTAATGATAAACGAACAACTTCCTTCACCACCCCCAAAATGGAAAATAGCAAACCTCCAAAACAAAACAAAACAAAACAAAATTTAAATCATTCAGAAAGCCCTAACATACCTTCTTTATTTGATGTGATAAGTTCCTTTATCACAAGCAAATTCTTTATTTGTGCTCATCCTGCAAAGACTTGCTGTATGCAGTGTTTCACACACTCGAGTTCACATGGGCTGGTTGATTGTGTTTGCTGAACAAGGGGCCAATGAGACTAAGGTTGGATGGTTGGCTCTTGCCTGGGTCAGTATGCTTCACACAGAGAGAAACTCTTCCAGAGGCAAAGCCAGGGTCTATTTAACCCCTGCCCTTCTACCTTCTAATGAATCATCTTGCCCATTATATTCATTAGGCTGAAGATTGGACTTGCAAATAATTTCTAGCAAAAAGTTTGTGCCTGACTTATATTTACTTTGTTCCAACTTACAACAGTTTCTTTAACAATGAAGAGCATTTTTCATCTTATTTGAGTATCTTGGAATAATCAGAACATACTATGATAACTGAAGAATATGAAAACATAGAATCTGAATAAAAGATTTGTCTCACCAAATATTTATTAGGCACCCACTGTATGTGCTAGGAACCCATTATATATATCACACTGAGCAATGACTTAGTAAGCAGAGGTTGAAAAAAGGGGAAGGGGGTGAGATTGGAGTACTGGAAGGAACCTTGCCCGTCAGGTTGAAAAAAGGGGAAGGGGGTGAGATTGGAGTACTGGAAGGAACCGTGCCTGTCAGGTTTATTTAAGAGGAAAGGAAACTGAGGCCCATGAAGTTTTCTCTGCCTCAAGCCATGAAACAAGATAGAGGCATAGTTGGGATTAAACTCTGGGGTGACAGACAGAAGCAAAATAGCAAATATAAAGATATTGTGGAACCACAGATTGGGGGCATGTTTGGAAATTGTCCAATTTAAGATAATGCTGCGTTACTAACCTTCATTTAGCTACTTATGTTTTTTCTATCTTTGAAATTTTTATACTATCAGTTTTTATTGTGGTCTTGGCTTTTACTACTTTCATTAGAAGTTTAATGAGGCAGTGGGGGTGGGGGAGGGATGGATTGGGAGTTTGGAATTAGCAGATGCAAACTTTTATATGTAGGATGGATAAACAACAAGGTCCTACTGTAGAGCACAGGGAACTATATTCAATAGCTTGTGATAAACCGTAATGGAAAAGAATATGAAAAAGAATATATACATGTAATAACTGAGTCACTTTGCTGTACAGTAGAAATTAAAAACAAGGGGACTTCCTTGGTGGTACAGTGGTTGAGAATCCGCCTGCCAATGCAGGGGACATGGATTCGATCCCTGGTCTGGGAAGATCCCACATGCCACGGAGCAGCTAAGCCTGTGAACCACCGACTACTGAGCGTGCGCTCTAGAGCTCGCAAGGGCACAACTACTGAGCCCGCACGCCGCAACTACTGAAGCCTGCGCACCTAGAGCACGTGCTCCACAACAAGAGAAGCCACTGCAATAAGAAGCCCACGCACCACAACGAAGAGTAGCCCCTGCTCGCCACAACTAGAGAAAGCCCGCGTGCAGCAACGCAGCCAAAAATAAATAAATAAATGAACTTAAAAAAAAAAAAAAAAAGAAAAAAAAGAAATTAAACACAACATTGTAAGACAGCTATACTTCAATAAATTTTCTTTTTAAAAAAGAAGTTTTATGAGGCAGGAACCTTTACTAAGTTAAATGCCACCAAAGAAACCAGGTGAATTAGAACTGAAGACCCCCAACCAGATTGAGGGTTTAACTTTTTGTGGTTTATATGAAAATGGAGACCTGAAGAAAAAAATAGATGGGACTTTTCAAGATTTTAAAGTTTTAAAATTATACAAGTAATGGACTATTAGAGAAAATTTGGGGAAAAAAGAAGAGCTATATCATCTGAAGGGGTCCAGCACATGCTACTGTGGCATAAAAATTATTTTGAGCAGAAGGCATTTGAGGTCCCAAAAGAACTCAATTGTCATAAATCCCCTCCCCAGGAGCAACAAGAAAAGGTTGACTCATCACCATAGATGAGAAGTCTCCACATCATATCTAAACAGACAATGTCACAAAAACTATCATATCGCCTATCTATTCTCCTAAAGCCCATTTATATTTCTAAAAAGTCATTTGTTTTCCCATAAGTCCCCTTTCTCCCCCTCCCCTTCCCTTATTAAGAAGTCACTTGTTTTCCTCTAAGTATCCTTCTCTCTCTTCCCTTCCCCTTAAGATGGTATATAAGCTCCAAATTCTAGCCTTCCCTTTGAGTCACATTTTTCTGTGAACTCCCCTATGTATGTTAATAAAAATACGTGATTAAATTTTGTGTTGTCTCTTGCTAATCTGTCATTCGTTAGTTTAATTCACAGGCCTTCAGAAACAGAACTTAAGAGGACAGAGTAAAAGTTTTTCCTCCCTGATATACCATCAGTTCACTATCAGCTTAACACAACCATTTTCAATTTTGCATATTTTTCTTCAATTTTTTTAACTCCATTTACTTTTTTACATAATTATAATTATTGTTAGTATTATGAGTACTCATCCATGATGCTACATATCCCTCCAAATTATAACTTAATGACTACTAAATATTTCCATTGAGATAATATACAAGATGTTTCTTAACTAGCTTTCTAGTGCAACCATAGATTTGGGTTGCACTAGAAAGCTATTTGTTGCATATTTGTTGGATATTTAGATAGCTTCTGACTTTTTAAAATTATAAGCAATTCGGAAAAAAGTCTTTTAGCATAAAACTTTTTCTTCTTTTAAAATTACTTCCATGAGTTAGCTTCAACTGCTGTAGCCTTTGAAAGGGGAATGTTGGGTTAAACAGCTATCTCTCGGGGAGATGACAGTGGTAAAGTAACACAGAAAATGTATGACATTCTTTTATAAACTGAAGGACTTAAGTCTTGGGTAAAATCATAAATAAAGGCCGTGAAAAAACTTAAAAATCATTTAGTGTTTGGAAGAAGTGCAAACATGATGAGAATTATTTAGAAAGAGGAATTATTTGAACTAGGTAATTTGAGATTCAAGAGCAGTCCCTTGAATTTTTCACGAAACAAAACAAAACATACTAGTGGATTAATTTAGCAACAAGTCTGTGGAAGCTTGGGTGAACGAGTTTTTTTTTAAGTGAGAAGGGCCAATTTAAGAGAATAATTGCTGGTGAAAGTTCCGTTATCAAATTTTCATTTGGTTTTCACTAGCTTTCATTTGGAGGGAAGGGTAAACTATCAGACAAAAAACAATTGGTACTCCCAGTTATCTGACTACCAAAAGAACAGTCAAGTTAGCTGAACCTTTTCTTCCAAGTACTTGCCTTCAATTAGCCATTTGTCCTTCATTAGATGAGCCCAGGTACCAATTATTCTAACAGGCAATTGATTAGGAGATTTCAAAAAACGCAGCAACAACAAAGAAATGTTTGTTTTGAAGAGCCACAAGCTATTCATTTTCAAAAGACAGGAGAAAACCAAGCCACATTACAACTCAATTTAGAACTTTTTTCCTGCCTTGTAATTGAAGGAGGGCAAAGTCAATTTTCATCTTGAGCACCATTTCCTCCTACTCGATTTCACTACAGTGGGCTTTCCACTAATGATGTTTGACATTTCTGAGTCAAGACTACATTTATGAGTTGTAATTTGCTAGGTAAAAGCTGAGGAAATGACTGAAAGTTCATTGTGCCCTCCCAACCCCTACCCTACCAACCTCCTCCTGTTCTCTCAGTGTTTTAGATTTAATCACAGCTGTTGTAAACCCTGTTACACTCTTCCTAAACACTTTTGACAGGACCAAAAACATGAATCTGCACAGAGAGCTTTTCATAAACTATCGGGAGTCCTTTTCCTTTTTGCCAGCTGGTAGTTAGTCCAAATACCGCTTTATAAATAAACCATCTGCAGGCATCCTCATCAGGTCAGTTCCAAACGCGGCAGTTCAAAGAAAATAAGAAAGCACTTACTTACCAGTTAATTTTCTGCGAGGAGAGAAGCTTTTCTGATGTGTGGTGTAACCTCCCTGCTCCAGAATGAAAAGGAGGGTGGTTTTCAGGACAGCTACGTTGGACACTCTTCTCCCAGCCTCCTCGTTTGGCTTTTATCTGGCTTTTGAAATGACACTGTAGAGAAGAATGATGTTGGGTTTCACTTGAATGTGGTTCTTCCCTTCCTATCCTACCCTCCATAAAAATTCATCATGTATTCCAGGAGAAAAGTAAGCAATGAACACACTGCACAAATTCTTTTACTCAGCGTGTACACGTGTGTAACTGAGGTTTGTTTTTTGAATAGAAATCATTACTGTTGGCTGCAGTGCCGCAGGCTGAAAACCAGTGATGGGGGAGGCACCAATCCCTCCTTTGTTTGGGTGGACTTTTGCTTATGAAAAGTCAATTTAAATTTCATTCCAGACTTCCCTGGTGGCAGAGTGGTTAAGAATCCGCCTGCCAATGCAGAGGACACAGGTTCGAGCCCTGGTCTGGGAAGATCCCACATGCCGCGGAGCAACTAAGCCTGTGCACCACAACTACTGAGCCTGCGCTCTAGAGCCCACGAGCCACAACTACTGAGCCCACGTACCACAACTACTGAAGCCCGTGTGCCTAGAGCCCGTGCTCCACAGCAAGAGAAACCACCGCAATGAGAAGCCCGTGCACCGCAAAGAAGGGTAGCCCCGGCTCGCCGCAACTAGAGAAAGCCCGTGCGCAGCAACGAAGACCCAATGCAGCCAAAAATAAATAAATAAAATAAATTTATTAAAAAAAATTTCATTCCAACAATGGGATGAAAAGAACCTTAGAATGTCAAAGGAGAGCTCTTCAAATGCGCCAGGGCTCATTAGGAGAGAGATTTTATTTCCTGGGTTTCAGTGTATTTCTGATAGGGAAGAATCAAAATCACACCTTAGTTAGGTATGTTTTTTTTTTTTAATTTAATTTTATTTTTTTAGACAGCAGGTTCTTATTAGTTATCTATTTTATACATATTAGTGTATATATGTTAATCCTAATCACCCAATTCATCCCAGTTAAATATGTATTTTAATTTTTATTTCTTTACTTAGGTGGGTTGAGAATTTTCCAGGCTTTGAGGAAATTAAAGGTCTGATTCTTATCTCTCATCTTATCTGTGGCCCTGGCAGATGAGGGCATGTCTGTGTACCTGAAGCAGGACTCAGAATTCAGAAACTCACGGGGTGAGATGTGTGGAGGCTGACAGGAAGCCAGCCTTGATGCGGCTGACTTGTCCGTCTGCAAAGCTAATGTGATTTTCATAACGTCTAACATCAGCTTGAGAAACTGAACATTATTGGGTCATAAAACGTTGTTAGGCAAGCTAACTGAACACTGTTAGCTGAGCAGCCAGAAGAACACACAATTTGCATTTGTCTGCTGTGAATGCTGAGGGCTTAGCAGAATGTGCCACTGCGAAATATGCCTCTTCGGAGAGTAAGAATTATTTTGAGCTGTTTATTTTAATGACCTGCAGGCATAGAAGAAGCTCTGAAAACAGAATAGAAGTTACCCAGTTGTAAGGGAAATTTTACATTTGTAAAGAAAATTTACATGAGAAAAGGGGTCTGTATCAGGAAGACAGCTATTATACTTCTTCATCTGAGAGACTTACCTGCTTGACCCAGCCGCCTTTGTTTACCGAACATTCCTCTTTTCACCTTCTGGTGAATTGCCTTCCTGGACCTTTAAGCCCCAGACCCCATCCCTTTCCTTAGCTCAGGATGGAATATAATCCTCAATTTTCTGGCCACCTTTTAAGTGGGGCTCCTGTATATATATAATTTAAAAATTTTTTCCTCTAGGGCTTCCCTGGTGGTGCAGTGGTTAAGAATCCGCCTGCCAATGCAGGGGACACGGGTTCGGGCCCTGGTTCGGGAAGATCCCACATGCCGCAGAGCAACTGAGCCCGTGCACCACAACTACTGAGCCTGCGCTCTAGAGCCCACAAGCCACAACTACTGGGCTGCGTGCCACAGCTACTGAAGCCCGCATGCCTAGAGCACGTGCTCTGCAACAAGAGAAGCCACTGCAATGAGAAGCCCGTGCAACAAAACGAAGAGTAGCCCTTGCTTGCCACAACTAGAGAAAGCCCCCGCGCAGCAATGAAGACCCAACACAGCCAGAAATAAATTAATTAAAAAAATTTTTTTTCCCTCTATTATTCTGTCTTTTTTACGGGGTGGGAGCGGGGTACTTAGCCAGGAACAATGAAAGGTAGAAGGAAAATTATTTTTCCTCCTCTAAAAGACAAAGTCTAGAAAATCGAAAGCAGCGATCTCCACTGAGGGTGGGGTGGGAGCAGATCGGAATAACCCTGGGGGAGGGAGTGGGTACGCTTTTTCAAATTACAAATATCCCTCAGCACCATAAGGATGTACACTCTCCCACGTTTGCCCCTAGTCCCTTGATTCCACAGAAATAATCACTATTAATAAACAGGGCGTATCTTTTGTCAGTGTTATCTGAGTTGGTGAAGGAGGTCATAGTAAACCATCTGCTGGAGGTGATATCCAGTCACCAGTTCCCACCCCTTGGCATCAGCTATATTAGTATTTACTGAGTTATATGCTGTCTTCTGTAATCACACAAAAGCACAATTTCATCTATAAAAGACATTTTTGAGGAGAATTTCAGGAAGTTTTGGTTACTTTATATGGTTTTGGGTTTATTTTCCGGTAGTGGAGTGAGAAGCATTGAGCAGCAAAGGACAGAGAAAGAAGACAAAAGAAATGACATTTCACAAGCATTTACTGTGTGCCAAGCATAGTTTAAACACAGCCCAACCTGAAACCCAGGAAAATATGTCAGCCTTTTTTACGTTTTACCTACCACCTAAAACAACCGAGTTGTAACAGAAGTTTATTTAGCTTTGAAATTGGTCCCCCCAAATCAAGGACATTAACTAAAATCTCTCTCCTAATCAGCCCTATAGTCTATAGAGTCTGCTATGTGTCTGAGGAGCTCCCTCTGACGTCCTAAGGTTTGCCTTATAGTCGATCCTTTATTCAAAAGTAGTTAAAGCTGAAGTGCTCAGGTGTGCTAGACGTAACTTACTTGGATTGGTTAAGCTGGTGAGTCCGTTCATTGGAGGTCTGTTAAGGGAACCTCTCCTGTGAATTGCAGAGTTGGAGTTCAGTCCTGAGCATTCTGACTCCAAACACCATGCTCTTAAGACACGTAACTATTAGACTGTGCAGCTCTCTGTGAGAGGAGATGTTTCCAGAATTGAGAGACTAGGAGGAAGGGGCAGGAATGACTTCTGCCAAATGAAAGGCTTTCAGGACGGTTCCAGCACGTTCTAAATCACTGCAAGTTCTCTGAAGCCTCGTGTGGTCAGGGTTTCAAGGGGTCTTTCCAGAGGGGCACATGTGTATAAGCAGGTCTATAGGGCCAGCTGGGCTCAGAGGGGAAGATACACAGTGCCTCTATCATATTGTTTTGGGGAATGGGATCTTTCTCTAAAAATAGCTTTTCTCCACTGATGCTAGAAATTTCACTGTTAGAAAATTGTTCTTTTGAAGAAATTCCATTTTATTTTATTATTGATTTAATTTTTGGCTGCGTTGGGTCTTCGTTGCTGCATGTAGGCTTTCTCTAGTTGTGGCAAGCAGGGGCTACTCTTTGCTGCGGTGCATGGGATTCTCATGGCGGTGGTTTCTCTTGTTGCAGAGCACAGGCTCCAGGTGTGCAGGCTTCAGTAGTTGTGGCTCGCGGGCTCTAGAGCGCAGGCTCAGTAGTTGTGGCACATGGGCTTAGTTGCTCCGCAGCATGTGGGATCTTCCCGGACCAGGGATCAAACCCATGTCCCCTGCATTGGCAGGCGGGTTCTTAACCACTGCACCACCAGGGAAGTCTCGAGGTTCCATTTTAAAAGACAGGCTTTCTATTAATCAAGTGAAGCTCTAGTAGTTAGAATGGACTGGGCAATTTTAAGATGATCATCCCCTCTCCCTACTCCAACCCCTCCAGAAAAAATTGGGGTCAGCAACTTGGCCTCCCATCTTACGATATGATCAAGAATATCTTTATTCTTTTCTTTTCTTGTTTGATGTTAAAATAGCACACTTGCCCCAAACACCTGAATACTCTGAAGATAGAAATTTCAGAAATAGACATTTGGGAGAATATAATCAGGTCATATTGGTTTTTGTTAATGGTCATTTCTAGCCTTTTTGTTGTTGTTTGCAAAAAAAAGAAAAAAAGAAAAAAAAATTGACCCAGAACATAACCACTAGAAAAGAGATAATATGATACAGATGGACATTTTCTTTTAAAAGAAACTAATTTGTGAAAAAGGGAAAGACTTCACTTCTTCTGAGTTTTTTTCCTCTTATACAGGGAGATGACTGCCTTCATGTGTAAATGCCCTTCTTAGGCCTGTTTCTTTGTGGTAGACAGAGTCAGAGATTAGACTTTGGGGTCTTTACTGGGTTAACAGTAAGGCTTGGGACCATGCAAAGCTTTTCCTCGGGACTCACAGTTGCAGACTCTGGTGTTTCTGGGAGGTCACATAGAGAAGCCATGCCCACCTGGCCATACGGGGCAGCTTCCATGCAACTTAAACCAGAGAATTCTTAATGGGCACAGAGGACAAAGGCTTCATCAAATTCTTGCTTTAAATTCTGTTTGGCCCCTGCAGGAACCCAACCTTGAGGATACTTAGAAATTCTGTTAAAGGATTTAGCAAATAGCTTTTTAATTAAGATACACAAAGCTTTAATTCCCTGTGGAAATGGGGGGGGCGGGGAACAGCTTCTATTGTTTTTCATTTGAAAAAAACCTTCTCTTTTAATATGCCAAATGCCAAATCAAATGAAATCTACATACAGGGATTTAGAATGATGTTCTTAACTATCAATCTCAGATGCTCAGGGCCTGAAACTTTTGGAGGCTAATAAAACACTCACCTCTCAGAAGGTGCCCATGCAGTGCAGCGGCAGGGAGGCTGGTGGGCAAAGGCTTCCGGGCTCTGTGCTCTGAATCTTTGTGGTAAAATAATTTCTCCGGGAGAACTGGCCGCAGCTACCCCGAGTCTTGGAAGAAGTATTTCCTCTTTTTGTAACCAAGGGAGGTAAATAATCTTTTAACTTATTGCCCTAGGGGAAAAAAAAAATGCGGTTTGCCAGTGGTTAAATAAATCTGGTGTATGTCTCTTAGTTAACAGGCATCTGGGTGACACCATCCTTGGCTCTGACTCGAGAGAAAGGAGGGCTCTGGACATTCAGACTCTTTACTCTAATTACGCTGCTTTTCTTGTTAAGCTGCAGATTATGGATATGATGTAAGTGTATCCGGATTTTTCTAAAATGTCACATTTGGGGAAAGGAAAAGGATCGAAGAATAAAGCGTATTTTCTTGGCTTCTGTAACTGGTTCAATCACTGCTTGCGTTTTTCATTAGGAAATTGGTAGCCTGCGAGCGTACTGCAGCTGCAGATGTGTTTTGTTTGCAGTGCACAGTGTTTTCTAGAGTTTGAATTAATTTCCATCATTTAAAAATCAAGGGATCTTACACAGACATCAGATTGTTGGCTCCTCATGAAAAAATTCCCAGATCAGGGTAACCATGGGCCTGCATCCCACGAGGATACATTTGGATGAGGCTGAGTAGGGGCCGCGCCTCATGCCGCCTGGCCACTTCCGGCAGGGCATTTCTTTCCATGTCGACACTTTTCTCCCCTGCCTCACTCACTCACTCATGGACCACATTCATCTGGATCTTCTGGGAGTCTGCACTTGCAGCCCTCATGTCCCTTTCCGATTCTTTTCCTCTTGAGTTTCTTCAGTTTAGGACAATTGCGTACACAGAAAGGTAAGTCATTGGGCAATCATTTTTATTGCATAAGGAATTTTAGGTTTGGTCACTTAAAAAATATGAATTCCCAGTGCTTCCCTTCTAAAACCTGACTGCATTATAAAGTATGATTAAATCAACAAAACCGGCTTCAACTAGCTTAACTATGGAACACTGGTGGGTGAAAAGGAAGAGCAATGGAAGAGATCTGCCCCGTGCAGACAATAATAGAGAGCTCTGTCTTTAGTGAATTTTAAACCAGTAATAAAACCAGCTAAAGCCCTTCTGCTTTTTGTGATCACTGTGTGCCAGCAATTCTAAACAACTGAAAAAAAATCTTTAAGTTCTTTAAAATCTTTAAGTTCTAAAAAATATTGCTGTGATTATGTTAAGGGAACCACTGACTGAAACTGCCTGCCGTGGCCAGGCGTGATAGTAACCACTTGCATGAGTTATCTTAGGACAGGAGATCCTGGTAAGGAACGAGGAACTAACAAGCTACCACCTACCAGAAGAATTCGGGAAAGGTCAAAAGGACAGAGGAAATGCCAGTCCATATGTCCTACCAACCTCCTAGAATCCTTCTCGCTGGAATCCATCTTGGCTGAGCAATGCATGTGCCATCAGGATGGACCCTGAGTCAGAATGACTGGCCAGAGACTAGCTGGAAACTAAGCTCGTTACCATACAACTTGAGACTGCAGGCCACATGGCAGAGCGGTTTTCCTGGGCTCCCTTACCCTCCTGCTCTCCGCCCAGGTGCCCCTTCCCAATAAAGTCTCTTGCTTTGTCACCAAGTGTGTCTCCTTGTACAACTTATTTCCAAGTGTTAGACAAGAGCCCAATCTCAGGCCCTGGAATTGGCCCCCCTTCCTGCAACGATTATTCTGACTTTTAATTACATATACATAATTAAGTAAATTTTATTTTTGGGGACTTCCCTGGTGGCGCAGTGGTTAAGAATCCACCTGCCAGTGCAGGGGACACAGGTTCAAGCTCTGGTCCAGGAGGACCCCACATGCTGTGGAAGCAACTAAGCCTGTGTGCCACAGGCTTATCTGGAGAATGGGGATCGTGATATTATCTACATCAGAGTGTTGTGAGATTTCTATAAGACAGTATAGTAAAGCACATAAAGAGTAAGGTCTCAATAAACGTTTATATTATTATTACTTGCTATGAATTGCCCAAAGTGCTTTTCACTTATACAATCTGTTGATGAAGTGCTATTATTACCTATCCACTTTGTGGCAGGGACCATAACTGCCTCCTCAAAATCCATTGCTTTCTTCTTTCTTACCTTCAGAACCACAATTTTATTTAGGAAATAAATATTGTTGTTGTATCCAGATAAAACGCTACATTTCCCAGCTTCCACGGATGCTGAGAATGACCACTAGGATTTATGTAGAAAACATGGGCTGGGGCTTGAAAAAAGCTGGCTCTGCTTTGGAGGTATGCTTTGGAAGGTCGACCAGATGACTGAAGATTCAGCAGCTCTTTAGGAACTACAAGGGAAGGAAAAGTGCAGGAGAGATGTTACAAAAAGCCTAGACTCCTCGAGACCTCAGCCTGGAAATTCTTGAGGCTGTATTACAATCTCCCACCTCCAAACTTATTGTTCATTAAAAATATAAGCCTTTATGTGTTTGGGTCACTACTACTTTGAGTTTGTTGTTATTATATTTTATTATATTTTGCCAAACCAAATTGTAACTCACATACACAACACCATGCTAAAATCCTTAAAAAATAATAATAACTTCATCATTCGAGGTATCATTATAGGGAATTCCTTGGCGGTCCGGTGGTTAGGACTCCACGCTCTCATTGCCAAGGGCCTGGGTTCGATCTCTGGTGGGGGTACTATAATCCCACAAGCCATGTGGCGCAGCCAAGGAATCATTATAATTATATTAAAGTCTCATTGTGTGAGGTAACCCGGGTAAGTTTGTCTTGAAACAAACAAAAAACTTTGGGAATATACCTCACAGTGTTGTTGTAAAGATGGAATAAAAAGAAAGAAAGCACATGAATTGACTTGCCTGATACAGTCCCTGGCACGTAGTGATTATTTGGTTTGTAGTGGCTAACATTATAGGGCTATCCCAAAGGGAATCAAGCTTGAGAAAACTTTGCCTTGTCCTTGGAGTAGAAAGCAGGGACAATTATGTTAATAGCTCATCAGTTGACAGTATGTATCATTATCTTTTTTGTCTGATAAATTCATTATTCAAGAGGATTTCAGTTCAAGAGTGATTGAGAAGATAAGTCATAAAGGAGGGTCAACAGACTTCCTGAGTCTGGAAGCAGAAAAGGAGTGACTTTCTAGTCAAAGATGATGCCAGGCCACAATTTGTAATCTCCTGATGTTGTGTTTCTGGGCTATGAGGGAAAACGTATCCTTGTACCCTGTATCTAAGCTCTGAACTGATTATGTCATAATGTCTAGGTAGGATGTGTATTCAGAAAAGCACAGCTGTGCCTGGTCCAGAGAGCCTGGCTCATCACTGCCTGATGCTTTACTCCTATTTGCTGGTCATACAACCAGCATATCACAACACAGAACAGGAATGAACTCAGTGGCTCTGTGTGTTTCTGAACAGTGGAAACATCTACAAAGATTGTCTCCCTAACCTGTGGTGGTCAGTGTGATTAATGGGTGACTTTGAAACTTTCAGACAGATGGTCATTGCCAAAAACCCTCAGTGAAGTCACAATTCACATGCTGAGGAGAATTTTTTTAATTGGCTCAGTCTGTTTCAGCATCATACTCTTTTCAGTTAAGCTATAAAAGAGAAATAAAATGTCAGAGACAGCGCCCAGTCGATGTATATTTATCTCATCTTAAGTTTATTCTCGCTGGACTTAGGAAATGGGCCTCTCTGAAAATTGTTGGCCATGTCATGAGACGTCTTTTGTGAAGCCACAGTGTCCAAGATGATGTGCAAAGCACATAAGACTACTGCTTTCCCAGCATTTTGTCCTGCTTATCCAAACAATGGCCTAATTTAAGTGGAAGGAAACATTTTCTATGGCAGCCATTCATAGATAGTTCATACATATATAGTGTAGAATTGGTAATCACGTTCTAATGTTATAAATTGTTTTATGACATTAAAAAACAAGCTAACTCAATTCTATGGTATATATAGGAGACACACCTAAATCAAAGAGATTATGCCACCTCCATACAATGGAGTCTTCTGCAGGTGACAAAGGAATAAAGAATATCTCTAGGGCTTCGCTGGTGGCACAGTGGTTAAGAATCTGCCTGCCAATGCAGGGGACACAGATTCGAGCCCTGGTCTGGGAAGATCCCACATGCTGTGGAAGCAACTAAGCCCGTGTGCCACAACTACTGAGCCTGTGCTCTAGAGCCCACAAACCACAACTACTGAAGACCGGGTGCCACAACTACTGAAGCCTGCGCACCTAGAGCCCGTGCTCCGCAACAAGAGAAGCCACCGCGATGAGAAGCCCGTGCACTGCAACGAAGCGTAGCCCCCGCTTGCCGTAACTAGAGAAAGCCCGCGTGCAGCAACGAAGACCCAGTGCAGCCAAAAATAAATAAATAAATGTATTTTTTTTTAAAAAAGGAATATCTCTACATAGTGATGTAGAGTGTTCAGCAAGATAATTTCAGTAAAAAAAAAAAAAAAAAAAAAAAGATGGGTCCAGAACTATATTACAGTATGCTACTTTTTGAGTAAGTGTTGGGCTATACTCTGAAGGCCTACAAGGCCTGCACTTGCTCGGCTTCAAGACCAAAGAAAGAGCCTGGAGTCAGCAACAGAGACATCAATGGTTTAATGGATGGGGGATCCTACACGTCTGAAGCAAGGTCCTGGAGCGACATCCCACTGTGTGCTGCAGCCTGTGGGCCGTCTTCACACCCAGGGGAAGGGAAGGTTGCCAGTTACGGGGGGAACTGACATTAGGTTGGTTCATTAGTTACCAGGGAAACCAGCAGAGGGGCATGCCCCTCACTGTCCCTTTGGTAAGAACAATCTCTATGTAAAACAACTATACCCCAATTAAAAAAACAACAACAATAATCTCTAGCTGGGGCCTGGGGCAAGTGCACAGGAATGTCAGTCATGTGAGTAAGGTATAGATGAAGCAGACACTGGTAGGGCAGAGGATGTACAGAGAGCAAGAGAATAGCCATCTTGAGTGGTCTGACCATACAGTAAGATAGGGTGTATGTGTATGTATGTATCTACATGGGTGTATGTATACGTATATATTGACAGAGATTCTTTGCTTGACCAAACTTTACTCCATCTCCCCTGAAACCTCTCTTCACCAAGGATTCTTTCTTGCAAAATCTAGTTTTAGCAAGAATCCTGCTAAGTCAGTTTAGGAGAACTCCCCACAGCATGCCTGATATATCTGCTAAATTACCAGCCTCTTTCTCAACCACCCCCAAAATTTAAGTAGTTTCCAAGCTTCTGGAATATGCCCCTAGGTTTCATTTTGAGGCTCTAGACCTTTGGTGGGATTTTCGCCCTCCCCTGAGGAAGAAAACTTCTTTCACATTTTTTTTTAATTGAAGTATAGTTGACTAACAATGTTGTGTTAATCTCTGCTATACAGCAAAGTGATTCAGTTATACATATATATACATTCTTTTTTAAAATACTTTTTTCCATTATGGTTTATCATAGGATACTGATATAGTGCTTTGTGCTATACAATAGGACATTTTTGTTTATCAATTCCATATATAATAGCTTACATCTGCTAACCCAACTTCCCACTCCATCCCTCCCCCAACCCTGTCCCCCTTGGCAACCACAAGTTTGTTCTCTATGTCTGTGAGTCTATTTCTGTTTCGTAGATAGGTTCATTTGTGTCATATTTTAGATTCCACATATAAGTGATATATGGTATTTGTCTCTTTCTGACTTACTTCACTTAGTATGATAATCTCTAGTTGCATCCATGTTGCTGCAAATGGCATTATTTCATCCTTTTTTATGGCTGAGTAGTATTCCATTGTATATATGTACCACATGAGGAAGAGTACTTCTTTAGGATGACTCCTAAGGAAATCATAAAAGAGATCTACATGGCTCAAATAGCAACTTCAGACTCAGGAAGAATTGGATGGGAGATAGCTGGATGTTTGATCCACTTAGATGGACTTTGGAAACACCAAGATGGTTGTTTGGTTGCTCCTAAGTCTATCTCTTGACTCACTGTATATGGTTCACATACACATGACTCAACATGGAAAGGACAAATTGTGGGATGTATTAGACAAACACATTTTTTCTGTGTTTACAGAGAAGGTTTTTACATATCTTGTCACAGGAAGCAGGATGAGACACTCCAAACTTTAGGAAGTGTATAGAGGACTTGGTAAGCATTCAAAGAACATGTTTAAGGGAATTCCCTGGAGGTCCAGTGGTTAGGACTCTGCACTTCCACTGCAGGGGGCATGGGTTTGATCCCTGGTTGGGGAACTAAGATCCTGCATCTTGCATGCCATGTGGTGCGGCCAAAAAATAAATAAATTAATTAAAAAAACAAGAAACAAAGAACATTTTAAAATATATATATATATATATATTTTTTTGGCTGCATCTGGTCTTTATTTGTGGTATGCAAGATCTCCATTGCCGTGAGTGGGCTCAGCAATTGCAGTCTGCAGGCTTAGTTGCCCCAAGGCAGGTGGGATCTTAGTTCCCCGACCAGGGATTGAACCCGCATCCCCTGCATTGGAAGGCGGATTCTTAACCACTGAACCACCAGGGAAGTCCCAAAGAACGTGTTTAAGGCAAATAAAATGGTTGGGAAATTTGATGCAGTCCAGGCCTGGAAACTCTGAAACAATCATAATGGAATATTAGGAATGCCTTCCCCATCTTCATACAGGATCTGGAATTTGTTATCTGACTTAACCTTTTTTTTTTTAATTTTATTTATTTATTTATTTATTTATTTATTTATTTATGGCTGTGTTGGGTCTTCGTTTCTGTGTGAGGGCTTTCTCTAGTTGCGGCAAGTGGGGGCCACTCTTCATCGCGGTGCATGGGTCTCTCACTATCGTGGCCTCTCTTGTTGTGGAGCACAGGCTCCAGACATGCAGGCTCAGTAATTGTGGCTCACGGGCCTAGTTGCTCCGCGGCATGTGGGATCTTCCCAGACCAGGGCTCGAACCCATGTCCCCTGCACTGGCAGGCAGATTCTCAACCACTGCGCCACCAGGGAAGCCCTCTGACTTAACCTTGATGTCATAATTCAGGAACTGCGGTGGTAAAGTACTGGCTCTCCCAGTTTTCCCTCTGCGGAGCCCCACTGTGCAGGAATGCCATTAATTTGCCCATGGCATAAAATCCTAGCTAATGCTTCAAAGGACCAGGCTTTGTCTTAGAAATATTTTCCAGTGGATAGAAAAACAGCTCTTCCTGCTTTACAGCTCACTGCAGGCTCTGTCCCTGAGAGTGTCCGTGGAACACTGATGCAGAAGTTTATTTCAGTGAGGAGCTATTAGGCAGCTGCTATGAGGGTGAGGCTGACTCCCCCTGCTGAGTCTATGACTAATCACTTTATCCAAAACTTTGTTCCCTTTCTTGTTCCACCCATGTATTCCCCTCAGGATTGAGAAGTATCAAAGAAATGGTGGGGGGTGGGGGGTGGGGGAGGTGGGGGGTGGGGTGGGGGTGGGAGGGGGGGGGTTGGGGTGTGAAACCAAGCAGAACTGTGCGGGGCCTTCTCAGGTACAAAAGCCCCTCCACATCTCCCATGTCTTGTTTATAGAAAAAAGGCATCAGTCTCTTAGGCCTTTCCCCAGTTCCAAAAAGCAGACTCAAGCAGTTACTTATTTGAGAGATGAGGGAATGCAGAAATGAAGGAAAAGCAGTTAAACAAGAAAAGTAATGATAGTTGAAACAATGTTCAGCGATAAAACAGAGTGCTAGTTCCTCCTCAAGGGATTTACATAACAATCTGATGTATATCTCTGAGTGTTCTGCAGGAACTAAGACCCCTACCGGTGCGTGATGGTGACTACATGCTGACCACAGCATGTAGAACCCAGACTGCGTGGAACCTGATGATTAAAATTCCCTAAACATCACCCTGTCACCTCACCGCCAACCAATCAGAAGAAATTCCACGAGCTGCAACCCTCACCCCAAAAGATGCCCTGAAAGCTATTGAGGAATTTGGGTCTTTTGAGAAAGAGCTGCCCTTTCTTCCTGTTTGGCCTTGCAATAAACCTGTATTTTCCTTTGCCACAGTCTGGTGTAGGTAGGTTGGCTTTGCTGAGCAGCACGCAAGAGGACCCAAGTTCAGTTCCAAAAAAATTTTGGTTGATTACTAAGGGACAGCTATCCTGAGTGAGTATCTTACCCTTGGCACATAGGCTCCTGGCTGGTGGTGTCCCTCGGATCCTCTCCAGCACTGCCGCAACAACTTTGCCTCACAGATAGTCCTGAGCACTTGCTGCACACCACCATTGTGCTTGCAGCAGACCATCACTGGCCCATGGCACTTTGGATTCCATGATGAAGGAAACATTTCTAATGCATGGTGGAAGCTCATGTGGGATGACACCAACGTATTTTTCCCTACTGGGTGGCCTTGATTGGATTTTCCTTTTTTGGGGGTTGAGGGTGGGAAGAAAGGCAAAAGACTTGGTCATCTGATTTTGAGTGGAGTGCCGCTGTTGCAGGAAGGGGGACCAAGAGTGGGTTCTTGTCTAACACTTGGAAGTAAATTGTCTGAGGAGACACACATGGTGACAAAGCAAGAGACTCTATTAAGAAGGGGCACCTGGGCAGAAAGCAGGAAGGTAAGGGAACTCAGGAGAACTGCTCTGCCACGTGGCTTGCAGTCTTGAGTTGTATGGTAATGGGGTTAGTTTCCAGGTTGTCTCTGGTTAATCACTCTGACTCAAGGTCCTTCCTGGTGGCATGCACTTCTCTCAGCCAAGATGGATTCCAGCGAAAAGGATTCTGAGAGGTTGGTAGGACATATGGACTGGCATCTCCTCTCTCCTTTTGACCTTTCCCCAATTCTTCCGGTTGGTGGTGGCTTGTTAGTTCCTCGTTCCTTACCAAGACCTCCTGTTTTAAGATAACTCATGCAAGTGGTTACTATTGTGCCTGGCCAGGCGAGCAGTTACAGTCAGTGGTTCCCCTAACAATTCCCCCCGAGAGACTTCATTGTCAAGGTACTTGTTGGGAATTGGGGCGGAGGTCTCTTCTTCTGTAACTACTTCTGAAACAGGAGGGAAGTGGGCAGGGCACAATCTTTGAAAGAATGACGTAGCCCAAGAACATGACATAAACTGATTAGAACCATATAGGTCCAAGATGGCGGACCAGTCGACTTCCACTAGACCTTGAGCCTCAGTATACGCTCATTGTAACACATCAGCAAGCTAAATGACACACGCACAGGTGCCATGACAGTTCCAAGGCCGACCATAAGGGTCAAAAAGTGGGCAAGGGCCCAATTCCTGGAAATCTCCACCCCTTCCCCAAAGTAGTTGGAATACTCCTCCCACTCATTAGCCTATGAAATTACCCAACCCTATTAAAAACTGACACCCCCATAACCTGGGGCCACTCTCACCTTCTGAGATGGCCCACACTCTGTCTGTGGAGTGTGTTTCTCTCTAAATAAATCCACTTCTTACCTATCACTTCGTTTCTCACTGAATCCTTTCTGTGGGGAGACATCAAGAACCTGAGCTTCGTTAAGTCCTAGACCAGGTGTGTAATCTCAATTAAAAGACTGTGGGTTCAACTCCCAGTCTAAGTTGCATGGTTTCACCACTTTAACTGGATTTTCCCTTCCGGGTTGAGGAGTCCGTTGGCCATTGGGCACCGCTCGAGTGGTAATTGGGAAACTCCCTGTTAGACCAAGGCTTGTTTGCACTTCTGTCTGGAATGGCAGGTAGG
The DNA here is from genome assembly GCF_005190385.1 of Monodon monoceros. NCBI lineage: Eukaryota > Metazoa > Chordata > Mammalia > Artiodactyla > Monodontidae > Monodon > Monodon monoceros. The sequence goes on along the minus strand of NW_021703772.1, from coordinate 29,764,264 downwards.
AAACTTTCCATTCTAGTGCTAGGGAACTTGCCACCCTGAGAAGCTGCTGGATACGGATCTGCCAGTTTTTGTGCCTCTAGTAATATCGGCCGTGAATAGAAACAATTGTTCTATTCCATCTTGTAGTCCCCTAGCATGTATTTTGCAAAGCTGGGGGATCTTCAGCTAGGTTCCCATGAAATAAAAAAATGGTATTTTATCATAACACTGCTTAGCTTCAGTACTCCTTGGGATGTGGAGAACAACAGCCCCTAATGGCTCTCTAAATTATAACAGCATCTTTCAACTAGAACTGTCTTGTAAAAGGGAAAGCAAATGGGATGAAATTCCTTATGCATAGGCTTTTTGTGCTATAATAGCAAAGTGAGCCTTTTGGAATTGGTTTGGCTTTTACCTTGGGTGTGTGTGTGAGCATCTCTGTACATGAGTCTGAATCCTGTTTTCTCTTCCTGGTTTTGACCCTCCTTAGGGGGTCCTGGTTTGGGGGGAACACCCACTGGTCAGGGAGAAAGGAACTGAAAGGATTAATCATTCTCAGAGACACTCCTAGTACTGACCCTCATTAGAGGGCCATGGTACTGACCTTCATTAAAGGATCCTGATAACTTTCATCAGGCTGTTGAATGTTCTCCTAGGCTCATCTGTGCACTTCTTTGCAAGGTCCAGTTTTAGCAAGAATCCTGCTAAGTAATTTCACCAAAACCTCCCGCCCTCCGTATTTGACTACCCTGGATATCTGATCAGAACCCTCATTCTGAATTCACCCTCAGGTGATTCATCACCCTGGCCTGTCTTCAGCAAATCGTGTTAGGTGGGTTTTGCCATAACCTTCCTTATTCCTGATGTTTCCTCTTAGTAATTTTCCCTTCACTGTCCCCCCTCCTGCTCCACAGCTGTAAATTTCCCCTTGTCCATGCTGTATTGAGAGTTAAGTGCAGTCTCTCCTTCACTGTGAAGTCCCAGCTGGAGAGGTTCCCATACCTTTGCTACGGCCCTGAATAATGCTTGTCTTCCCATTTTAACAAGCTGTCAATGACAAATTAATCAGTCAATCTAGGAAAGAAGTGGAAAATTGTATTCAAGCCAAATTTGAGGATTATAACCCGGGAAGAGCATATCAAAAAGCTCTGAGAACTATTCCGTCCATTAGAAGTCAAGGCACAGTTACATAAGTTTTTGAGACAGAGGGCTGTACATCAAATGACGTTTATCGACAGTTTATATGATCCAGATCTAAGCATCATCAATGGTGTGTCATTGATCCTTACAAGATCAAGGAGGGATGTTATCTTTGGAGGAGTTGTCTTGATGCTAGGAGAAGGTTGCTCTTTTTGGTTGAGCAGGTTTGGTCGATGCATGATGTCTATACAGTGGACAGTGCGGAGAGAGGAGACCAAAGGGCAAAGAAGATTTTTTTTTTTTTTTGCCACTCCCCGCAAGATGCGGGACCTGAGGGATTGAACTCGGGCTCATGGCAGTGAAAGCACTGAGTCCTAACCCCTGGACCACCAGGGAACTCCCAAGAATTCTTTTGTTTAAATTTTTCTTGTCTTGCCATAAAACACGAATTTTATTTCACAAAGCATCACTGAATATTCTTCTTCACGGCAGCACCGTAAGGGACACCGCGACACCTTGCGGCCAAACTGCAGTGTCGCACGGACCTCAGCACCTGGAGCGAGTGCAGATCTCGGAGTCTCATGGAACTCTGCACCTTGGCTCCCTAAGTGATACTTCCTATCACTTCTCCCTGCTGAATACTTCCTCCCTACTGGATCGCCCTGTACCTCTGCTCGGTACGAGGGGCCTTCCCCAGGCACTCTTTGGTGAGTCTTTGCTTTGCCTAATTTTAGTCAGATCCCTGAAGCTTCTCGACTCATCTGTGCAATTCCTCTAGAATCCTGTTCTGGCAAGAACCCTGCTAATCAGTTTCACTAGAACTTTCCACCCTCCATAACTGATCAGGTTGTGATATCTATCATTAGATAGCTGATCAGGTTTGTCATTCTCCAGCCCCCAGGATGAGTCTGACCAGCCTGTTGAGTGGTTAGAAGAATTCGGTTGGATTGGTTTAGTCAGAACACACCTTTTCATGATGTTTCCTCCTCATAATTTTACATCCACTGCCCCCGACCCTGCTCTTGGCTGGAAGTTCCCACTTGCCCATGCTGTATCCGGAGCTGACTGCAGTGTATTCCCAATCGTAGAGGTCCCTATCCCTAGGGCTATGGTCCTGAATGAAGCCTGTTTTACCGCCTTAACAACTGCCATTGAACTTTTGTTTTAGAGTGACACCGCATACCACACTGTAAACTGCATTGCGGGCAACAGGCATCTATGGCATCGCACGTGTCTCGTACTTGGCCCAGTCCGTAGGTACTGCAAGCCGCTCCTTTCGCGGCACTTTGCACGACACTGTCAGGAAGAGCGAGAGGAGGGAGCTCAACGTTCTTTTCGAGCTCCCTAAATTTTTTTTTTCAGGTAAAAACCATGTTTTCCTTTTTATTGACACCTTTTCCTCTCTTGGCTGCTACTTTGGTAATAATTAGGTCCCCACCTCTCAAGAACACTGCATCTGAACAGGCTGAGTATTGCATGTAAACACTGCATGTGAACACAGTCTCCAAACGAGGGCTTTTGGAATAACAAGAACAACATAACTAGGAACAAATAACAAGAACAGCAAAACCAGCCTTTCTCTTCACTTACAAAGGAGCCACTCAGGGGCTTCCCTGGTGGCGCAGTGGTTAAGAATCCACCTGCCAATGCAGGGGACACGCGTTCGAGCCCTGGTCTGGGAAGATCCCACATGCTGCGGAGCACCTAAGCCTGTGCGCCACAACTACTGAGCCTGTGCTCTAGAGTCCGTGAGCCACAACTACTGAGCTGCGTGCCACAACTACTGAAGCCTGCGTGCCACAACTACTGAAGCCCGCAAGCCTAGAGCCCGTGCTCTGCAACAAGAGAAGCCACCGCAATGAGAAGTCCACGCACCGCAACGAAGAGTAGCCCTCGCTGAGCTTCCCTGGTGGCGCACTGGCTGAGAGTCCACTTGCCGATGCAGGGGACGCGGGTTCGTGCCCCGGTCTGGGAAGATCCTACATGCCACGGAGCGGCTGGGCCCGTGAGCCATGGCCGCTGAGCTTGTGCATCCGGAGCCTGTGCTCCGCAGCGTGAGAGGCCACAACAGTGAGAGGCCCGCGTACCGCAAAAAAAAAAAAAAAAAAAAAGAGTAGCCCTCGCTTGCCACAACTAGAGAAAGCCTGTGCGCAGCAAAGAAGACCCAATGCAGGCAAAAATAAATAAATATATACATTTTAAAAAAGGAGTCACTCAGAGGGTCCAAAGCTCTGCTTTCTAGATGTAGAAAACCTGGAGCTCAATGTAAAACTGGAAACTAAAAGGTATCAGAAATGAAGCATAGTACAATACTGCCTCAAATACTCAAGGTCTGATCATCCTGCCTCTTCTACGAGGAATGGCCGCACTCCAGCATTTTTAAAGGAAAGGCTATTTCTCTTTCTATTTCATTTTCTAGCTGGGTATAAGATCTGCTAAAAATGATACAATGAATCAGAATAAATCAGCTCAGTCACAAGAGATCCTCCCAGATAATGATTTTTGGTTGCTGAGATTATTCAGCACATTATTTCAAAGTGGCAAAATTCAGGACAATCTTAGAGAGAATTCAAAAGTGGCAGCTATACTCGCTGATAGGTTCACGTGAGACACATGTACATACAACCCCATTTTACAGTGTATATGTCAAGGGGCCAAGACCCCTGATCAGCACCACAAGTTATTTTGTACATTACACCGCACAGGACAACAGAGGGAAAGACACCTTCTTGGAGAGGTTCTTATCACTCTGAAGGAGGCTAGAGTCCAGCGCCCCGGGTGGTAAGACGAAATACCAATAGTTCAAAAACCTACCCTGGACTTATTTTGAACCGAGGTAGAAAGACACACAGATATGAAAATGATTTCCATGAAGGAAGAATATATTTATGACACCATAGTCTCCCACAGCTGCTCATGCAGGACCACCTGGGGAGGTAGCAGGCAAGGTCAGCAGGCAGGGACCGGGTGCAGAGGCAGGGGGACATCGAGTGGGTTGGAGCCTTTATGGAGGTTTTCTTGGGAAAGAATGGGCAAAGCGGGCTTCCCTGGTGGCGCAGTGGTTGAGAGTCCGCCTGCCGATGCAGGGGACACGAGTTCATGCCCCGGTCCGGGAAGATCCCACATGCCGCAGAGCGGCTGGGCCCGTGAGCCATGGCCGCTGAGCCTGCGCTCCGCAACGGAAGGGGCCACAGCAGTGAAAGGCCCGTGTACCGCAAAAAAAAAAAAAAAAGAATGGGCAAAGCAAGGTGTGAAGCTTCGACCCGCAGTCCCGCAATACTTGCAACTTCCCAGTCTTGAGATTGAAGAAAGAACTCAGGGTCAGAGTCAGAGATATCAACGATTTATCCGACAGGGAATCTTACAAGTCAGAGGCAAAGGTCCTGGAGGGACGCTCCACTGAGTTCGGCAGGTAGGAAAGCGCAGCAGGCTTTGCTACACACGGGAGGAGGAGGTGATCACTTATGGGGGGCATGACGTCAGAGGGGCTCCTTGGTTGCGAGGGGACTGATGGAACGCATTCCCCCACAGCATTTTGGGTTAGCAACTGTTGAGAGGGCCGCTGTTTCCTGCTGATGACCGAACAGATTGGAGCCATTCTGGTCCGAGGGCTAGAACAATCGTTAGCTGGGGATTGGGCCAATCACGTGGGCAGTTATTGATGAAATTTTCAGCTTAGCTAACACAACATTGTAAATCAATTACACTTCAATAAAAAAAATTAACACAGTGAAACAAACAAACTCCCCAAAGATAATGTAAAGGAACAAATTCAGTTAGTCCTTGTTATGGACTGAACTGAATCCCCCAAATTCATCAGAACGTGACTGCATTTGGAGACAGGACCTTTAAAGGGGTAATTAGGTTAAAACGAAGGCATATGGATGGGCCTTAACCCAATATGACTGGTGTCCTTATAAAAAGAGGAAACAGGGAAACAGTCAACATAAACAGAGGGAAGACTATGTGAGGACGCGGTGAGAAGGCTTCTGTCTCCGAACCAAGGAAAGAGGACTCAGAAGAAATGAACACTCTCAATACCTTCATTTGGGCCTTCCAGCCTCCAGAACTGTGAGGGGATAAAGTTCTGCTGATTAAGGTAAAAGAAACTAACAAACAACCTTTTAGCTTAGAGAGATGCCTGGAGGCACGAGGCTGGGAAGCGCACCTACAGGGTGTCCCGTGAGGAGAGGGAGGGTGGGTGTGCGAGTCCACAGCCTGGGGCACTTTAGCTCCTTACCTGGAGGCACCTAATATCCCAGCAGAGCCAGACAAGCATCCTACTCAAGCACGAGGACCCCTTCGCACACCCAGCGCAGAGCTGCTGGTCGCCTCCATTGTTTGACCATAACAAGGGCTGGATTCTCACCCAGATCTACAAATCAAGAGACACATCTCTCTGGAAGATAAGAGCTCCATCCTCAAGACAAAAAAAAGAGACTGGAGGAATACCTGTGTAGGGAATCCTCACAAGGAAGGACTGCCATACCTGGACCCAAGGAGCTTGCTTCCTGTGGGGGGCTCCTGTCTGATGTGCAGCAGACAGAATGTCATAGTGACTCAGCAAGGGGGGGGCTCCAGGGGACCGAGACCATCATGCAGTATCTCACCCTCTGCTACACCCTGTAGTCGTCTTTTTACAAGTGAGAAGTACGACATTATTCTGCAAGCGGAAGATTCCAGAGGCTTAAAAACGCAAAGGTTTGCACCTTGGGAGCCCCTTGGAACGTTGACAGCTCAGGATCTAAAAGAAAGTTCTGTGTTAATGAGTTACACAGTTCACGTGGAAGGAAATGTCAGTTTATAATCAATAATAATATTAGCGGTCCAGTGGTTAGGACTCCCCGCTTCCACTGCAGGGGGCATGGGTTCGATCCCTGGTCAGGAACTAATATTCTGAAAGCCGCGCAGTGCGGCCAAAAATAATAGTAATAAGAATAATAAGAATACTAAGAATAGGAATAATACTGAGTGAGTTTATAACTAAAACCTCAACGTATAAAGGAGATGTAAAAGGAGCACATAACTTAGTGGGTGAGCCATGAAACTAGAGATGGGATTTGGGGGTAAATTTGCTACTATCTGAATTTTAATCCAGACATCTCTGTTAACAAGCCATTGGGAAGTCATTTCCCACACATTTCCTCCTTTTCACAAAGAGGGAGCTGGCTCAGTTATTTGATAAAGCCCCTTTCGGGCCTGAATTCGTTGACTAAGATTTACTGTAGTGTCTTAACGCTTTTTCATGCCACTGTAGTGTGGAACATTATAGGAAAATCTAGACTTTTAGTTGATAGAGAGCCAGTCGGAATATCAATGATAGGATTTTAGTTTTAGGAAAAATTGGTTTGATTTCTAGCTTGATTACTTTAGCTTTAATATTATTAGGTGAGCTTGAGCAAATCATTTAATCTTTGAGCCTAGTTTTCTCACTTACAAAATGAGGCTAATAGGCTAAATGATTTCCGAGTTTCCAGCTAGTCCCAGAGTTCTGTTTCTACGTAGCTGAATTATTTTATCATGCTGTTGCTTAACCATCATGCTGTGACTAACACTTTAGAAGCTACTAATTTATTTATTTATTTATTTTTGGCCGTGTTGGGTCTTCACTGCTGTGCGGAGGCTTTCTCCAGTTGCGGCGAGTGGGGGTTACTCTTCGCTGCGGTGCGCGGGCTTCTCATTGTCGTGGCTTCTCTTGTTGCAGAGCGTGGGCTCTAGGCGCCCAGGTTTCAGTAGTTGTGGCTCGCGGGCTCTAGAGCGCAGGCTCAGCAGTTTTGGCGCACGGGCTTAGCTGCTCCGCGGCATGTGGGATCTTCCCGGGCCAGGGCTTGAATCCGTGGCCCGCTGCACTGGCAGGCAGATTCTTAACCACTGTGCCACCAGGGAAGCCCCTAAAGTCTATAGTTTTTATCTTCAGAAAATATTATTTGATCTTCAGTATGTCCAAGCCAATTTAATAAAATCACCTTAAAACAGGGGAAAAAAAACTTTCAGCTTAGGATGGGGAGGTAATCATACACCTAGGTAAGGGTGAGGCAGGGCCAGGTCCAGCAGGGGATGTACAGAGAGCAACAGAGCAGCCATCTTATGAGGCCTGATCATACACAATGTAAGCAAGGGTAACATGCTGCAAAAAACAAACAAACAAACAAAAAACCCAGTAAAAGCTTGGACCTAAACTCCCCCTGCGCTCCTGTCTTCTGTCTTCTGACGAGGTCAGCGATTTTCCACACGGCCCCGTGCGTCGTGCCTGCTTGCTGTGCCTTCGGTCTTTAGGACCTGGAAAGATTCACTGAATAAAGTGTATATATATATTTTATATATTCTACTGTAATCCTTGGTGTCAGAGGATGGCAACATCAAACTGCGCATTGAAAACACCAATTTCAAAAGTAAAGAAAAGATACACTGGAAAATGTAAAAACGAATGGAGACGATATTAGTCAAACTAAACTGAACGATTGGAGGATGACAGCTCTCTCATAAAAACGACAACAAACAACCTATCACTGGAGAGTTTGAATAGCTCTTTAGCTTTAGGGTTGTTTCCCAGCTGTGTAAAACCTGATCGTGGAGAGTCTGAGGATCTTAGTACCTCATGAACCTTGGGATGCGGGCCATGCCGGCTTCTCCCAGGCAGTGAGCCGTAGCTCGGAGACCATGTTAGAGACCCCTTGACATTAGTCGCTCTTTTATTTTCTTTTACTTAAAAAAATTTTTTATTGGGGACCTCCCCGGTGGTCCAGTGGTAAAGAATCCGCCTTCCAATGCAGGGAATCGGTTCGATCCCTGGTCGGGGAACTAAGATCCCACATGCCGCGGGGCAACTAAGCCCGTGCACCACAACTAGAGAGAAGCCCGCGTGCTGCAAGGAAGATCCCGCGTGCGGCAAGGAAAGATCCCACGTGACAAAGATCCTGCGTGCCCCAACGAAGATCCCGTGTGACAGAGATCCCTCGTGCTGCAACGGAGACCTGACACAGCCAAATAAATAAATAAATAAAATTTTAAAAAATTTTATTGGACTATAACTGATTTACAATGTTGTGTTAGCTGCTGCTGTACGGCAAAGTGAATGTTATACATATACATACATACACTATCTTTTAGATTCTTTTCCCATATAGGTCATTACAGAGTATTGAGTAGAGTTCCCTGTGGTCCTTATTAGTTATCTATTTTATATATAGTAGTGTGTATATGTCAGTCCCAATCTCCCAATTTATCCCTCCCTTCCTTTCCCCCCTGGTAACCATAAGATTGTTTTCTGCGTCTATTTCTGTTTTGTAAATAAGTTCATTTGTACCATTTTTTTAGATTCCACATATAAGCAATACCCTTATCCTTATTCTTATCCTCCTCTGTGTGACTTACTTCACTCAATATGACAATCTCTAGGTCCATCCGTGTTGCTGCAAATGGCATTTGTCACCCCCTTATTTTCTGTCTTTGATATAAATCCTTAAGGATAGTTTGAATTCTCTCTAATCTAGGAAAGTTCCTCAGTCTCTATCTCCTCCTCTCCCCCACCATTTCCCTCCATCGGGTGTTCACCACACACACAGTCAGTGAGTCCCTCTGCCTGCTCTGAGCAGCAGCCTTGCAGGGACTGGGCCATGGTAGCGAGAGCCCCGAATCCCAACCACTAAGTCACCAGGGAACTCCCCTAGTAGCATCAGTTTTATCTTTCCAATGCTTTTGCACGCTAATAAATGGCAGCACTGGGAATTCCCTGGCGGTGCAGTGGCTAGGTCTCAGCGCTTTCACTGCTGTGGGCCGGGTTCGATCTCTGGTCGGGGAACGAAGATCCTGCAAGCCTTGCAGCACAGACAAATAAAGAAAAAAAAATGTGTCAGCACTTGATAGCACACATACATTGATTAGGTGCTGTGTAATCTCTCTCTGTTCTTTTTTTTTTGGTTCATAATTGATTAGTTTTGACAAGAGGTCAATTGATGACCTGCAAAGAACGTGAACTGATAGAATGTAATATTCAATTTTATGCACATAGTTTTCTTTTTGCCAAGAAGTGGTGTCCTATTTCTCTTGAATACCGTATATCACCTCAGTATTTAACATTTGGTTCAACTGAATACAGATGGTTACCGTTTAACAGTATTTTTAAAAATTGAAGTATAGTGGATTTACAATATTATTGTATGTTAGTTTCAGGTGTATCGAATAGCGATTTAGTATTTTTACAGATTGTAGTCCTTTCTTTCATATAATCTTTTATGAATTGGTCCACCTCTTGGGGACTTTTGGGGATAACTGGAACCAGTTGCTCCTTCCCCCCTTTTCATTAACCATTGAGCTGTTGGTCTCCAATGATGTGACCCCCGAAATCCCATTGGTTTGGGGGACAAATCACGATAGTAGCAAGGCAGACAACAGTGGCGATCTATTCTATTCTATTCTATTCTATTCTTCTTTTGGCCGAGGCTTGCGGCACGTGGGATCTTAGTTCGCCGACCAGGGATCGAACTGGTGCCCCCTGCAGTGGAAGCGTGAAAACCTAACCACTGGACCGCCAGGGAATTCCCACAGTGGTGATGTTTTAGACCTGAACAGCCATGTTCAGTGGGCCACGATTTCCTGAGAAGGAGACCCACACCTGGACCCCAGGAATGGTCTGAGACCCTTGAGATGGCATCCGGTGGTGCACTCTCCCCGTACTCCGTGAAACAGGCTGGATGTGGATACAGCAAAGCGCAGAGAAAAATGGGACGTGGTTTACTGGGTGCCCCAGAAGCACAGAACGTTCTGGACACAGGCACTTTCATCTAAATGACTCAGATGGCCCCATTGCCTATCAGACTCAACTCTCACTAGGACGGGAGTCACTCCTCATCCCCTCAGACGACCTTTTCCCGAAACTGATGAGTTCAATTCCCTATATACCCCCAGGTGCTCTATCCTGGACGCTGGGTGCTCACCAACCGGGACACATATGTAGAGTTCCCCCGGGCAATGAGTCCCAGACACTTACCCTTGACCCCGGCTTTGTACAGGTATCACTGACAAATAGAAATTGAATATACTTAAAGTGTACAGCTCTATAATTTGATATACACATACATTGTGAAATGATTACCCAACCAAGCTAATTAACACGATCATTCCCTCGCATAGTTACTTGTGTTTGTGTATGTGTGCTGACAACACTTACAATCTACTCTTTTAGTAAATTTCAAGAACAAAATACAGGGACTTCCCTGGCAGCACAGTGGTTAAGAATCCACCTGCCAATGCAGGGGACACGGTTCAATCCCTGGTCTGGGAAGATCCCACATGCCACGGAGCAAAAAAGCCCGTGCGCCACAACTACTGAGCCTGCGCTCTAGAGCCCATGTGCCACAACTACTGAGCCCGTGTGCCACAAGTACTGAAGCCTGCGCGCCTAGAGTCTGTGCTCTGCAACAAGAGAAGCCACCGCAATGAAAAGCCTGTGCACCGCTATGAAGAGCAGCCCCCATTCGCCGCAACTAGAGAAAGCCTGCACGCAGCAAAATACAGTATTAACTATAGTCACCGTGTTGTACTTTAGACCCTCAGAACATACTCATCTTTTTTTTTTTTTTTTTTTTTTTTTTTTTGAGAAGACAATGGTTTATTCCAGGGTGAAGCAAAGAGACAGGCAGCTCGTGATCAAAAGACCCAAACTCTCGGGCTTCCCTGGTGGCGCAGTGGTTGGGAGTCCGCCTGCCGATGCAGGGGACGCGGGTTCATGCCCCGGTCTGGGGGGATCCCGCATGCCGCGGAGCATCTGGCCCCGTGAGCCACGGCCACTGGGCCTGCGCATCCGGAGCCTGTGCTCCGCAACGGGAGAGGCCACAGCGGTGAGAGGCCCGTGTACCGCAAAAAAAAAAAAAAAAAAAAAAAAAAAAGACCCAAACTCTCCAATGGTTTTCAGGGAAGTTTTTAAGGGCAAAATTTGGGGTGATGGCTGCAGGGTGCATGACTGACTGGTTGGTGGTAAGGTAACAGTGGTGTTCCAGGAATCTCAATCATCAGCCTTCTGGGTCCTACCAGTCTGGGGTCTCAGCATATAATAAACATCCTCCACCTGGGTGGGGGGCTTAGTTCCTGCAGAACAACTCAAAGATAAGTGTCAGATTGCCATGTCTGCCCCTCGAGGAGGAATTAGGACTCTGTTTTATTGCTACACTTGTTTCTGGACTGCTTTTCCTTTGTTTTTGCATTCCTTCACTTCCCTAATTAGTAACTTCTTGAATCTACACTTTGAAAATCAGGGAAAGTCTAGGAGACTCCAGCCTTTCTCTACAAACAGGGAACGGGGGACATGGAAAGGCTTTTGTACCCTGGAGGGCCCCACAGGGTCCTGCTCAGTTTCAGAACGCCTTAGTGTCACTCCAAAAGTCTGTGGCTCCCACTGGGTGGGTCCCCATCAGAGAGAGAGTAGAATGAATACCTGCGTGCGTGCGTGCGCGCGCGCGTGCACACACTCATACGCAGACACACACACCCCGCTGCCCTCCACTGCTCCCAGGCTGAACTCGGTGTTTCAAACTTAAACTGCCCTTTAAGCCTGGCTGGAGATCTTCTGCCCCTTTAAGAGAAGACCCACGGGGTAGGAAAAGACCAAAGAGCCAAAAGAATTACCATATTCCTTTTTTACCTACTGCCCTCCTGCTGCTTCGTGATGACTCTGTCTACCAGAGGCCAGAGCACTAGGACGGACAAAGCCCCCCAAAGAATGAGAATGGACTCACTCCTTGGTCAAAGAGAGCACAGCTCGCCTTTTTTCAACCCTGGAATTAAGCTTTGGGATTCCTGATAAAGTTTGGCCCCTTTAGGGTTCCCCCAAGATCGCCAAGATCCCTGAGCCCAAGTACAGGACTGGGCTGCCAGTAGCTAGGAAGTGAAGAGGAATTGTATGCTGCTGGCTCTAAATATGGATTGCAGAATTTGCTGGACTCTGAGAGGCAACTTCCTTCGGGCGGTGGTTCGCCAGTAGCCCGCGGTCAGGCAGTACCCAGCACCGCAATCCTGCTCAGATGCTGAGGTTCTCTGAGGTTCCTCTGGCCTCCCTGCCCCACGCCTGCCAGACCATGATTTGTGACCACATTTCACCATGATTTCCCAGGTTTCCCAGCATTTGCTCAGATCTCTGATGCTTGAAATGGCGTGTGACTACTCTCCGGGTCTCAGGGACCTAAAGGTCTGGGTATGCTCTTCATTTCCCACCTGGAGCAAAGGGGCAAGAGTAGTAACAACTGCAAAGCCTCTCCAAGATGGCCTTGGTAAATTTTATCCCTAGGGAAGCTCCTTAAAGCCTGTTGGGGACACCCTGTTTCTTTAAGAAGAAAAAACTCAAAAGCCAACCGAATTCCAAAGGAGGCTCAAATGCCCCTTACTGTTTTGCAAATGGCTCTCTTAGCCCGAGGTGGGTCTGCCTGTGAGACTGGCTGTATCCTTCTCTTCTTTGAGTCCTGGGGGTCTAAGAAATTGAGTTTGGGGTCTCTGTTGGGGGAGGGGGGGTCTGGCACCTGCAGACTCACCCAAAACTCATTAGCTACCCTTTTGGGCAAAAAGAGTACAGCCTGCTGTTGAACTACGGTGTGCCAGTTGCCCGAGTCCTGCCAATTCCCCATGGTTCGCCAGGTGCCCGCGGTCCACCGGGTGCCCACGGTCCACGAGGTGCCCTGCCCACGGTGCACGAGATGCCCACGGTCCATGAGATGCCCTGCCCACGGTCCACGAGATGCCCACGGCCCACGAGGTGCCCTGCCCACGGTCCACCAGATGCCCACAGTCCACGAGGTGCCTTGCCCACGGTCCACGAGGTGCACTGCCCACAGTCCACCAGGTGCCCACGGCCCACGAGAAGCCCACGGTCCACGAGGTGCCCTGCCCACGGTCCACGAGATGCTCACGGTACACCAGATGCCCACGGTCCACGAGGTGCCCTGCCCACGGTCCACCAATTGCTTGAGGCCTGCTGAACTGTCATCCTGCAGCACTGTAGTTGCCACGCTGAATCTGCCCTCATCCCTTTAGCTTCCCAGCCCTTCTTTTCTTTTTTTTTTTTTTTTGCAGTACGCGGGCCTCTCACTGCTGCGGCCTCTCCCGCTGCGGAGCACAGGCTCCGGACGCGCAGGCCCAGAGGCCATGGCCCACGGGCTCAGCCGCTCCGCGGCACGTGGGATCCCCCCGGACCGGGGCATGAACCCGCGTCCCCTGCATCGGCAGGTGGACTCCCAACCACTGCGCCACCAGGGAAGCCTCCCAGCCTTTCTTTGCTTCTCTACACAAACCTCCCCGTGACTCACTATTAGTGCAAGTTCGTGTGACGGATGCACAGTGAGGCCAACAAACCGAAATGTCAGAGTTTGGAGCAGAGAAAGGTTTATTCCAGGGCCATGCAAGGAGACAGAGTTGTACTCTTTTACCAGCATCTCCCCATTTCTCCCACCCTCGGCCTCTGGCAACCACTGTTCTACTCTCTGCTCCTATGAACTAGACTTTTTTAGATTCCACGGAAAAGTAAATCACACAGTGTTTGCCTTTCTGTGTCTGGCTTATTTCCGTAGCATAATGTCCTTAAGGTTCATCCACGTTGCAGCACATAACAGTACTTACTTTTTTTTTTGCGGTACGCGGGCCTCTCACTGTTGTGGCCTCTCCCGTTGTGGAGCACAGGCTCCGGACGCACAGGCTCAGCGGCCATGGCTCACGGGCCCAGCCGCTCCGTGGCATGTGGGATCTTCCCGGACCGGGGCACAAACCTGTGTCCCCTGCATCGGCAGGTAGACTCTCAACCACTGCGCCACCAGGGAAGCCCCAGTACTTACTTTTTTTTAAACCCTGAATAATATTCTATTGTATTATCTATACACCACATTTTGCTTATCCATTCATCCATCGATGGACACTTAGGTTGTTTCCATATCTTGGCTACTGTAAATAATGCTGCCATGACTTTGTGAGATATCATTTCCTCTGGATATACACCCAGAAGTGGGATTGCTGGATCATATGTTAGTTCTGTTTTTTATTTTTTATAGAAACTCCATTGTGTTTTCTAGAATGGTTGTACCTACTCACACTCAATTTTTTTTTTTTGCATACGCGGGACTCTCACTGCTGTGGCCTCTCCCGCTGCGGAGCACAGGCTCTGGACGCGCAGGCCAAGCGGCCATGGCCCACGGGCCCAGCCGCTCCGCGCACGTGGGATCCTCCCGGACCGGGGCACGAACCCGCGTCCCCTGCATCGGCAGGTGGACTCTCAACCACTGCGCCACCAGGGAAGCCCCTCACACTCAATTTTTTTTTGAAGGGTTTAAGGACTTCTCCACTTCCCATTAGAGAAGTCCCCGTACTACTGCTATGTTCCTGAATAAGACATGTCTTGCCACTTAAACAATTTTAGGCTGGGGAATCACACTACTAACACCCGACAAAAAGCAACGCAATGCAGTAGCCATCAAGCAGCAAGCTAGCCAAGCACCAGCGGTGCCCTTTAGGCAGTGGTTGCTGCCGTTGGGTCCCACTGATGCGCCAAGCAGTCCAAGGACCTATCATCTCCGTCTGGTGAAACCACTCTGCCATGCAGTGCCAGTTGTTCTAAAAACCTACCCTGGATTTGGTTTTTTTTGTTGTTTTTTTTTTGCGGTATGCGGGCCTCTCACTGTTGTGGCCTCTCCCGTTGCGGAGCGTAGGCTCCGGACGTGCAGGCTCAGCGGCCATGGCTCAGGGGCCCAGCCGCTCCGCGGCATGTGGGATCCTCCCGGACCTGGGCACGAACCCCCGTCCCCTGCATCGGCAGGCGGACTCCCAACCACTGCGCCACCAGGGAAGCCCCCTGGATTTGTTTTGAGCATAAGTAGTAAGACACATGCGCGGCGAAAATAATTGTGAGGAGGAAGAAGTCCTGTACTAATTTCACAGTCCCCTAGAAACAGGAGGGCCACCAGGGAAGACAGTCTGCAGGATCAGCGGGAAGAGAGAGGTGAACGGGGGCGGGGGGTAGGGTCCTTTCTGGAGGTTTTCTCCAGAGGGAATGGGCAAGATAAACAAGAGCAGGAACTATGATTGGAGAGTTTGAACAGTTACTAGGAACCCTGGACCATAAGGTTGGTCTCCAGTAGTCTCACACCTGGCCCTGCAGTGATTAGGGCAGGGGATAGAGTCCTGGACTCCAGAGGTCTGATAAAAGGATCCGCCTGGGCAGGGGGTATGGACTCTGAATTGGTTTGCTTGTATATCAAAGTTTTGCTGGCGGGCAAGTTGCTTGTTATCTCTTGGATGTAGTTAATCCTGGAGAGTGGGTTCCCAGTGTCCACAGGCTCCAAATGCCAGAGAATTAGGAGTACATTAAATAAGATAGTACAGTTAATACAATTGACCCTGTGGCACTCGAGCATTTCTTAGAGGCTTGGCGGTAAGGATGATACCTTAGTCATAGTAGATACGAAAAATGAACACGTTCTAGAAACCTGCTGTGCAACACTGTGCCTACAGATAAAAATGCAGTATTGTATACCTGACTCTCGGTTAAGAGGGTGGATCTCATTAAATGTTCTTACCACAATAAAATGAAGTATAATAAAATAAATATAACAGTAGGGAACTACATTATTACAGTATTTTACGAGGCAAACAAGCAGGCAATGGATCACTAACATACCTATCAGTAAAATTAGCAAAAGTTTGAAAGGTTTGTTACTTACAGTTTACCAGGCAGGGTAGAATATAGCAGGATCCCGGGGGAAGTAAGCTGCTAGCTCTGGAAGGTAGACACCCCGTGGGTGATATTGCTGTAAATGGTCCCGGAGGCGTTTAGGGGAGGAGTAGGGGAGGCTGCTGTAAGTGTGGAGCGACACAGCTGGGTTGAGTCCAAGGGGTAATTCTGCATAAGAGCTTGAGGAGGACGCTAAGTCCTCTTTAGCAGTGAACTCCTGGGCTGGGGTGATGCTATCTGCGGCAAGGTCCTTTCCAACAGTGAGCCAAAATCCTTTTTGAAAGGTGGTAAATCCTCTGTACCCTGGTTCATCTATTTTTTTTTTTTTTTTTGCAGTACGCGGGCCTCTCACTGTTGTGGCCTCTCCCGTTGCAGAGCACAGGCTCCGGACGCGCAGGCTCAGCGGTCATGGCTCACGGGCCCAGCCGCTCCGCGGCACGTGGGATCTTCCTGGACCGGGGCACGAACACGTGTCCCCTGCATCGCCAGGCGGACTCTCAACCACTGCGCCACCAGGGAAGCCCTGGTTCGTCTATTTTGATGCTGGAAAGCCCCACGCAGGGCTGCCAGGCAGCAGATATTCTCTCTGCTCTCAGGTCCCTGGTGGTCTGGACAAGTTGTTCTGGCAGTCTCAGGTTCAGGTGGGGAAGCAGCCCCTCAGTTTCTGAAAAACAACAGCAATGACAACAATGACCACCACCACCACCACCACCACCAAAATGACTCCAGTTCTGACTCCAGTTTGTTATTCACTGTATGGTCATGTACAAGAGATTCTGACATCCACTTAGGAGCAAATACCCATAAATGGTGTTTCCAAGGATGCCAAAGTTTTCATCCCTACACCCTCTTCTCCAAAAGCCTCTTGAGTCGGGCTCCTGTTCCAGAGTCCATCATCAGAACTCTATTTCTCCATTGTCTAATTTACTTTAGTTTAAATTTTAATTTAGCTAATATTTCACATAGAAAAAATTCAGATAACTCATAAACCAAACATAATAAGCACCAGAGAAAAATTTCACTCTCTTCACCATCATCTTTCCCATTTCTCACAACCTCAGCTCTGCCATAAATGATTTTATTAATTTCCTGAGTTTCATTTGAGTTTCTTTGTGAAAATACAATTACTGTATATATTTATATTCCTAGTTCTCCTTCTCTAACACAAAATTATTATACTTTGCTTTTTTCTCTTAATATATTCTGGATCTCTTTCCAAATAATCAAATGTCACCAGTGAATTTTTAAAAAATAGGGTCTATGGAATTCACATCAGCTTCTAAATTCTTCCTTATAGCAACTGTATTCCAATGGAATACTTCTAATATTGTTGCAAGTCAACCAGTGAAAACATCTGGGAGCTTAGGGGAAAAGGCTCAAGAATATAGTTCTCATATTGATGACTTCATCATACAGAAAGCCAATAGGAATTATTGTGTTTTTTAAAGTTAAAACTCCAGAGAACATAAGTTTTACAATGATTTTTGAGCTAAAGAAAGGAACAAGGGGACTTCCCTGGTGGTGCAGTGGTTAGGAATCCGCCTGCCAGTGCAGGGGACACGAGTTTGATCCCTGATCCGGGAAAATCCCACACGCCACAGAGCAGCTAAGCCCATGCACCACAACTACTAAGCCCGCGTTCTACAGCCATCGAGCCACAACTACTGAGCCCAAGTGCTGCAACTACTGAAGCCCGCATGCCTAGAACCCGTGCTCCGCAACAAGAGAAGCCACTGCAAAGAGAAGCCCATGCACCGCAGTGAATAGTCCCTGCTCGCCACAACTAGAGACAGCCCGCATGCAGCAATGAATACCCAACATGCAGCAATGAATAGCAAAAATAAATACATTTATTTTAAAAAAAAGAAAGGAACAAGTGTTAGGTTAATAACATTTTTGGTCCTGATCATTACCAGAAGTTGAAAGCACTGTTTTTGAAGGCTACAACCTATGTTTCTGCTAGCAAGAAAAAAGGAAGGAAAAGAAAAAATGTGCAGGCGGAAGCAAAAGAGGGGAAGGAGAGAAAGAAAAAAGAGAAAGGAGTAGAGTATGGTAAAAACTGGTCAAGAATTATTGCGAACTATGCCAAACATGTCCCAGCTTTGTCTTTGTATGAAGGTGTATTACAGGTGTTTCCACAGACTGTAAAAGTGGAATAGAGTTGATCTGATTAGACTGAAAGAAGAATAGGGTGGGAAGACTAGAACAGAGATGTTAAATCTCACTGTGCATAATTTTAAATTGATCTGGGGGAAAATGTTATGATATTAAAAGTGTAGCTGCTTGCCCTGGTGCCATGCCTTTGTCTACATCCACTCCTGACAAGCAGAAGCAACTAGCAAAAATGTTTTTGGTCTTTAGTTCTGGTGGATCGTCTGTACGCTTAGTTAGAAATAGGCTTATATTGCTATTTAGTGATTTGCCAACTTTAGACATTATGCAGTTGACTCGAACAAGGCTGGGGTTGGGGCACTGTCTCCCCCTGTGCTCTCCTCCCCGTATTTACACTGCCATTCACCTCGGTCCGCCATATACCTCTGCAACTTTAAGCTATATACTTTAACTTTCATTCCCTTTCACGAACCTCTTGTTCCAACAATCAGAAAGATGAAGACATTAGCACTACTATCTTTTCCTCATCCTTCCTTCTTCTTTTAGATGAAATTTTTGTCAAGGATGGGAAACATCTTACAGGAAAGAATCAAGAACAAGATAAAATGGAGGTATTTTGTGACCATTCTCATTAATTTTTAAATTGTGAGTTGAATGGGGCATATGAGTGAATTCTTTTCCCTTAAAGATGACATTATACCCTTTAAAGAGGTAAAATGCCAAGCTAATGGATAAGACCTTCATAATGATCTGACTTGTGAATAGGTAGATAGGCACAATAACAGAACTTGGGGGAAATATAATCCAAACTCTAAACCTATGGAATCTAAATTTTTTATGACTCAGGAATGAGATCTAGGTTTTCCCTATAGCCTTCTCCCTTAAGACATTAGCCTAATGTTAGCTTACACAGCTCACAAAATACAGGTATTATTGGAATGATTTCTGGACATAAAAGAGAAGCTCTTATTCTTCCTTTGAAGAAAGAATATGAAATAACATATACATAGGATCATTTTTCTCCCTGAGGAGGGAATGGGATACATATAATCCTAACCTTGATTCCTAGGGTCCTTTAAATAAATATTTGCTGAATGTATGGGTTTAGATCTGTAGTGGATTAATAAAGGATTGGGGGGAAATTACAACTTTTAGAGTTTCATCTTAAAGATAATTAAACTCTGTCGAAAATGCACCCATTGCCACTTGACAGAAATCTGGTCTGGAAGGACTGCTAATCTGATGCAGGATGGCACTTCCTCTAATTTTACATGATAGTATCATGTTGGAAAAAAATGCAGCCAACCAAACTAACATCAATGGTTTCCTGTAACTTAGTAATTTTATTTCATACTTAGTGAAAGAACAGTTTCAGACTCAGATACAGATTACTATGTATCAATCTTGTGCATGCATAAAAAAAGGAAATATAAGTAAAATTGGTTATGGTGTTCCCCAAATTTCTTCACTTTCCAACTTTTCTAAATCACTTTTTGAATCAATTGTTAATGGCTGTGGTTTACCATACAGTACTGTCTTTTGTGCCACCAAAAGTGTTGGTGGTGCACCAAGCCTTCAAAAAGTGCTCCATTACCAAATCCAGGATTTTTTCCAAGCTGCAGATCCTATTCCTCAAGTTTTGATGCCAGCACTTTCTTGATCTATCCTGAAGAGTTCAATGGATGGTTTTCAGGTAACATCCAGACTCATTTTCCTTCTTCAATGATTTTTTTGGACTAAAACTTAAGAGCAGTTGTAACTGACTAACCATACCATCAGGAATAATAACTATGTAATTTCACTTTTTTTGGGGGGGATGTTAGGCTTACTATTTAACTGTTCAGATATAGGTTTCCAAAGTGCATTAAGAACTAATGTACTTGGTGAGTAATTCAGGGCTCCCACGGTTTAATAGCTTGTAGCCAGTGCCATATCTCTCTTTTGTAAGTGCTGGAGAAATCTCTTTTTGGTCTTGGAAAAATCTTCCCTCTTTTTCTAAGAAAAACTCCCTTTAAGTCGGAGAG